>NC_054064.1:30776368-31076868 GCF_017639655.2 Falco naumanni | reverse complement strand
AAAGACATGACAGACCAAAAATAACCTGATCAGTTACTCAAAGGACACTTTGGAATCTTTCAGCTAAGCTTCTGCACAATTTTACTCCCCACCACATTCACACAGTATCCAGTTCTTATACCCATACTGAGAAGATACTGATGCATAATAAAAAGTTCAGAAATCAGTCAGGAAAGCAATTACAAGGATTGAGAGTACAACTGTCCACATAAGAGTTTTGGAGAAAAACCTCATGCAGTTCAGTGTTTTCCTTTAACATAGAAAATGTCAGTCTCTGCAGTTCAGGCATGTCACTACAGTCTGCCAGACAGGAATGGCAAGTTAAAAGTTCAGATTAAAAAATAAAGTGCATTCTTTAATTAATTCATTACATTTAAGAAATGACAGTAATTAACAATCAACAACCTTCAAGTCTGAAGTGGGGTCTCCACCACAGGAAATTATAAAATCAAGACTGGTTCTACTTTTAAATTACTTAAACATTCATTTTGGGGAGTCCAACAGCCTCTGACATGGAGGAAGTGGGCAAATTGTTTGATATAGTCCTTCTGGTTCTGTGAATCCTGACTCATAAAGCAGACATCACTGTTTTAAAAGATATCTCAGTGTGAGGCTTAAGCAAAAAAAGACAAGGAACAGATCAGGACCAGGGAGAGGAAGATTCAGGTAAAAAGAAGAAACAACCTACAACTATTCTGAGAAATGCGCTTTTTTCTTTTCTTTTTTTTTTTTTAGAACTGTGGGAAAAATAAGAAAGGAGGATAATATGTGAGAAATTTAAATACTAAACAATCACAACAGGCTCAAAGTCTTCTCAAAGCTTCTCCTATGACTTTTAAAAACAGAAATTAAAAGAAAAAGCTCCTAGTTTTCAGACCAGAAACAAAGAGAAAGCTCAGAAGTCCACTATGTTGCCAGAGTAGAAGAAAAGATGATTCCACAGGCAGACAGAGTGAGACCAGAACTCTAAAGTAGGCAGTAGGAAATTATTTATTCTTACTTTTTGAAAATTTAAGGCTTTTACTATTAATCGTCTAAGCTATGATGGAGCCTGAGGATGAAAAAATACCACACAGTACTCTTCAGTTCTTGCAGCAGGGAGGAGGAAGAATTGGAAAGGTACAATCTGCCAGCAGGACTCACCCTGATGATAAGCAGGGTGAATGATGGTTCTTCCCCTTACAGTGCAAGAGGAATGGAAAATGTCACCCAGAAACACTGAAGAAACCTGAGCTACCCAAGTGTAGCCCAGCCTGTTACAGAACAGTTATTGGAAAGAGGAAGAATATCTCAGGCTGGAGAAATTGGCTGACGGGACACTCATGAAATTCAAGAAAGGGAAGAGCAAAGCTGTGCACATGAGGTGGAAGGAGCCCATGTACCAGGACAGGCTGGGGGCGGACTGCCTGGAAAGCAGCTTGGCAAAAAAGGCCCGTGAGGTCTGGTGGACACCACGCTGAACATGAGCCAGCCACGTGCACTTGCAGCACAGGTGGCCAGCAGTCTCCTGGGCTGCATTAGGAAGAGTGAGTGCCACCAGCAGGCCAAGGGAGCTGCTCCTTGCTCCCTGCCCAGGCCATGCCTGGAGTGCTGTGTTTTATACTGGACTCCCCAGTACAGGAGAAACGTGGACATATAGCGGCAAGTCCAGCGAAGGACCCCAAAGATGACAGAGGCATGTCATACAAGGAGAGACTGAGAGACTGCAGACTTTAAGGCCAGCAAAGAGAAGGCGAGGAGGTGTGTGTGGGTTGGATCTTATCAGCATGTATATAAACATCTGATGGGAGGGAGTAAAGATGATGGAGCAAGACTCTTCTCAGTGGCACCCAATTACAATGTAACAATGTGCATAAACCAAGATACAAGAAATTACATTTAAACAAAAAAAAAACGTTTTTCTTGGGGAAAGATGGTTAAGACACTGGAACAGGTTGCTCCAGGCAGATTTTGGAGTTTCCATCCTTGGAAATACTCAAAAGTCAACTGGACGCAGCCTTGAGCAACCTGCTGTAGGTGACTCTGCTTTGAGCAGGAGAAGCTGGACTAGGTAACTTCCAGAGGTCCCTTCTCACCTCAGCCATTCATTACTCATGTGATTCAGTGATCTCAAGATGGAAAAAACATGAAATAAAATAGAAATCACAGGAGCGTGTAGCTTTTATGAGAAAAATTCTTTCTAACTTCTTACTGCTGAATCATATATTATGAAATAATGCCTCAAGCTCTAAGGAGGGAGACACCCTAAAACCTCTCTGCACTGTGCCAGTTTCAGCTCCTTTACAGTTGCTACAGCTCTTGGACAGACTGAAATGACAGGAAGCCAGAAAAATGTTAGCATATTTGGAACACCCTTCACTTGTAAATTCCATGGATTTTGACAGCATGTAAGTGTAAATATCCTCTGATTCATCCTTTTAATTTTGTTTGAAATTGTAACATGTTGTAATTTATTAGGGACAGCAAAAGACCAAAGACAGACACTTTAGAGAGCCCTTTTACTTACTATTCTCTACCATTTGCAAAGTACAGTGTTCAAAGCTCATTGTTACAATAAAGCTTCACGAAGAACTGGCAGCTACAAACTGACCTGAAAAAAAAATAATCATCATCCCTTTCTCTCAGCCTTCAAGGAAATCCCTCATATACTTCGAAGCATCTGGCATCAAAGGCCCTGGAAAAGATAGAAAACTGGCAGAACTAATGGATCGACTGTTCCTTTCACAGCTGCTGGAGCATAAGTTAACATTGACTGTATTCTCCCAGCCTGGACTGAATCTTCCATTTTCAGCCTAAATGTAAATAAATTAATAGAACTTCCAAGTAGTAAAACTGACTACTACTGACAAAATACAAAACATAAGCAGACTCTATCTAAGTGAGGTATATAACATTATCTTCATTATATCTATATCTCTGTAATACCACTATCTTCATTAGCTTTGTATACGGAAGTAGACACTGGCACACACAGGAATATAACCATTCATATGATAACAAGTTCATGAATAAACAGCCTGCTGGTTTGTCACTTGTCTGAATGCTAGAGGGCTGCACCCGTATTTGAAAACCCAGCATATTGTAAAGACTGCGCATGCTGAGTGACAGCAGGTACCAACCAAGGGAGTCACAGCTATCAAGCCCCAGATGATATACCATTTTCTTTATCATCGATTTGTGAATACATACTACAAATGAAAAAGCGTTAGAAAAGAACATCCAGTCTTAAAATTCTATAGAACCTTCTTTTCAGGGTATTCAAAAATGGCACATGCAAGTGCCCAGGTACATGAAAACATCAAGCTTCCAGTCCCCAAAGTCCCGGAATTACGGGAAGAGTTACAGACAAGACATTGCAAAGAGCTAGGGCTGCACACTAAAGCACAGTGTGCTGGAACAGGGAGGTGACACTATTGTACTGATGTATGGGAGTAACGACCACTAACCATAAATGCACTTTAGAGTCAGGCTGAATCCTTCATATCTGAAAATACAGTGCAAAAATTTAAAAACAAAATAAAAAAAACCCCAAACAAACAGAAGAAATCCTACCAGATGTGGATTGAGGCAGTCTATAGGAAATGGGAAGCATTCTGCTTGAAGGTGGCTAAGAAGGACAAGTGGGTACAAGACTCAGAATAGCTTTTAAGTAAAGAGATGTATAAGGACCAGAGGGTGTTCTTCCTTACAATACCATCACCTGCGAAGTCAAAATCAAACATGAAAGAATTCTACCAGTCTTATGGTAAAGCAGGGCTACAGTTTCAGAGATACAAAAGAGACAGAAGTGCTGCTTGAAGACAGGCATTAAACTCTGATCTCTATATTATTATCCAGTTATATGAAAGTTTATGGAAAAAAAACCCAAGTAATTGTAAGCAAGTTTATCATTTTGTGAACAGGATTGTTAACGACAGCTGTCTACAAAACCCTATCTGCTGATATCACAATCTGTCCATGCAAGAGTTATTTTCATTAGCATATTAACCTCAAGCACTCAAAGTTCAAGGCAATTGCTGAGCTTCCATAAAACTTGTGAGATTTAAACAATCCAAATGCAATCCAAATAATTTTCTCAGTTCTGCCTCAGATGTTCATAAAAATCCCATATGTACTAGTTGTGTATCTATTCACTTTTGAAGACATGGCTGTAAATTCCTAGTCAGGAAAAGCTGGGAAATGGGTTTATGAAATCCTTATCATGTTGAAAAGCTCTATTTCCAAGTATGCAGCTTGCTTTAAAAACCCCACAACTTTGTTAAAATTAGTGTGCGGCTCCATTACAGATGGAAGAAGGTGACAAACTGTCCTTTACAAAAGACAGTATTTTAGTCTTCAACACACAACCTACAGGATCAGTGAAACCTATTCTGCAGTATCTGCAATGCTCTCTCAGACAAAGGTGCCATCTTCAACCAAAAAAAGACCTGGTATAAAATATTACCATTCAGTAAAAAATCATTATTTGGTCCCTTAAGTAGCCCCTGAAGTAGAGGGCTGTGGTGAAAATTTAGCAGGCATTTTCCTCCAAATGGAATATACGCTTCAGTACCCTAAGAGGTCTATAGTCCATGAAATTTTAACGGAATTGTTAATGTCTTTCTAGGTTTTATAATACCACAAAGAGATACTCATCATGTGCTTTCACCACAGCAGATAAATGCTAATGCCTGGAGTACACAACACTTTCAGAGTGGTTTTGAATACAAGCCATCTTGTACTCTCTTGGTGGGCAAATTAATGGGATCAATAAATTCTGTAGTATCTCCAGATAAGACTCTTTACCTTCACAAACATGATCAATAAATTCACGAGGTATAGAAGGGACCAGAAACAACTCATTATGTGGATTCCCTGAAAAGTTAGTCTGCTCTGAGAAATCTAAAATGTCAAACGCCTGGGAACTTTGATATGTGAACCCACACCTTAACGTGGGAAAAGTTTGTGGAAGATCCTAAAGGTCAGGTGTGAGGGCCTCCTTATCAACAAGGTCATATGTTAAGTTAAACTGAAACTAAGAGAAGGGTACTACCTGGAACCACAAACATCACTCTGATTACAGTAAATAGATTTTTAAAGGGCAAGACATTTTAAAAGTGATGTTTAAAAGCATATTTATCAGAATAATGAAATATGTACATTAAATAAGTTGTTCTCAGGGAATTTCCATAAATATTTCCAGTGTCATGAAAGTTAAAGGTACTCCAGAAAAAACATCTAGCCATACCTATCCATGTCTAATTCCCTCTGACTGGAAATAATAATGATTTCACTAGAGATTTAAAAAAAACACCACCACATCCCTTTTTGCCTACTTTACACTGGTAAACTATGTATTTACTTTTGTTACAATAAGAAAATGTTGCTAATTGTATCTTGCCACATTTTGCTTTGTTTAGAAAGAAATGATGATTCAGAGCCTGTTAATCTCTTAGGAGTGAGATGTGAGAAAAACACCACTGTCTCTCTTTACAGGGGGAACATGCAGGCATTAAAATACATCCTTGTATCTGAGCTAAACAAACCTTGAGCAGACATCCACAGACTTGGACAAGCTTGAGAACAGAAAAGGAAATTCCTCTAGAATTACTTCAGACTTGTTAGAGTTTCGGTTTTGTTTTCATTTTAGGAGGAGGTTTTGACCATGTACAACCTCCCTTCAACCTACTTCTACCTAGGTTATCTGGCAATTTCAAGTTCCTTAATCTGCAAGCCAGCTAAGTCTACTGCTTCAAATTCTTTCGTGTCAGCTGTAGCATACCGTGACGTGCTTTCTGGAAGCACACACTCTGACTGTTTGTCCATTCGAGTTACTTAAACAAATTGCCTTCCTTTTGTATAATGTGCTGAAGTTAACAGCAGCTGAGGCTGTTCAATTATGGGACAGCACCCTGAAGCAATATTATAAACATAGCTTGAGTTGAGTTTATTCGTGGTGTGATCCCGTGTTCGTTGTGCTCAGCGTGGCATTTGTGGGCTCCTGGGAGGAGGTCTATGCAGTGATGGCGTCTCACCACCAATGCTGACACCTTGGGAGTTGGTAGGAAGGAGTCTTCCACTGCAAAGACCATTCCAGCTGCAGTTTGACCAGTGCTGCTGTAGTGACTCAATGGCACTTTCCCAGTAGGTGAACGTACACTATCCTGATTAATTTGAATTAAGAAAACCAGAGCTTATTCAGCATGCTCTTCCCAAGTCAAACAACACCAATCACTCATTAAAACAAACAGATCCCCCAAACTCTCATTGGAACAATGCTATCATTCTCATTTTCCCATGTACAGGGACACTGATAAGATTAGGAGTGGCAGAGAGCAAAGCACTTCCACAGCACACAACACAGACCTCAGCAACGTTGAGTAGCTTCTGGGCAGGGAGTGAGTTGTTTTGTTTTGGTGGTTTTTGTCTCCTTCTGAAGCTAAACCCTTCCAAGAAATTCCAACAGGTGCGGTTTAGAAGATAAACCCAAAGGAATGAAGGAGTAGTTGCTATCTGGTTTCCACATTCATACAGAGAGCTCCATACTCCCTCTTCATAGATACATGAATGAGGTCACTGTCCTGCTTTTTTTCTGATTTTATCACACGGCTAAATATAATGAATTTAACACTTCCTTTTTAAAAAAGGAAAAGGTTAGGCAAATGGGCATGGAAAAAAGCATTAGTCTATCTAAGGCTAGGTTTCAGCATTGTTATGCAAAACAAAAACTGTCGGATACTTAAGATACGCCTAAGGTAATCAGCCCAAGAATCTGAAAATCAAAGGATTTCTCAAGGTGAGTAAAAGTATGTGCTCTTCAGAAGCTTCAATTCTAGCCTACAGTTTGGTGCATTTTTGGAGGTCAGATTCTGCTTCTCCAATTCCAGCTGAGAGATACCCACGTATTCTATGGTTCATTTCTTGAAAATCAACACAACTGCCCAGGGAGCTAGACACTTTCCCCATTAACTCAGGAAAACATCTTTGTCTCGCAAGAAACACCTATCAACAGAAGTTAATTTACTGATTTATTTTGTAAACATTGTGCTTTAAAAAAAATATAGACCTGATATTGGACATTAATGATTTTAGCCTTGCTAAATGTTGTGCCATATATAGATTAGTTTTATGAGGCTTCCATCACAACAAAAGACCCTTTTTATTAGTGGCTACTTTATCATTTACAACATGTATGTTTAGTTACTCAAATGGCAAATTGCTTTGTGCTGTCCTTGAAGTGCATTGCATAAATATTGTATTAAAGCCTTAGCTTACACTTCATAAATAATTTATTTTAAAAATACTCTTCCATGAGACCATCAGCTGCCGAGATGTTCAGTTTTCTGGTAAAAACACGTATTTATTGCAAGTCTTATTTTAACTTGTTGAAGATTTGCTAAAAGCCACATGTGATAGATGATGTAAGAATTGTATTCAAACTAAAACCTCAGGAAGCTAAAAAAGCCTGATAGTCCTAGCAGGTTTCATATCTTTGCATAAACTGTTTCACTTGTAGGGGAAAAAGCTGAAATCTATTCAAGGAAGTTTCAAGTACAATTTCTGATAACCTGAAAATGACTTATAGTATATTTTGTGATGATCATAAAAGTTAATAGATTTCATTTCACTACAGTCCTCCCTACACCATTTCCATTTCATGTTACTGCATTTAAACTGCTGTACAAACTTGTTCAAAGTGCTAGACATTAAAAAAAAAAAAATCAAAGGATATTTCAGATAATTAACTTTGATGAATGAGCATATTTTAATTCATGTCTGGTAATATTCTTGTTAATGACATGTCTGCTTAGGACATCCATTAAAAGTCCATTAACTTAACAGGGAAAGTCTAATAAAGTTATCCTGGAAATTTTCTGGTATATTAACATTATGGACTTTTAATGAATATCTGCTGTAGGAATTGCTATTAGCAAGACTGCCATTCTAATTAAACTTAGGGTCTAAGAGAGTGTAAAAAACAGTATGACGATAACAACAAGCAGAAGCAGCATTTTTTGAAAATTACTGTAAGGGAGATGGGTACAGATCACATGCGATCAGTAATAGCTATAAATTACTATGTTGTGGCTTTTTTTTTTTGGTAGCCTGCCATCCAATATACACATATCAGGTGTCATCTTCACATAATCAGTTGCTGAGGCTCCCATTTACTTGTTAGTTGTTGCAACTGAGCAGTACTGAAAGGCTAGCTACGCCTTTCAGAAGGGTAAAAGACAGAAAATTTAAACACAGTTTTTCATTACAATGCAAAGTAACAAGTGTACTTAGGAAAGCTGTGTCCTATGGGCACCCAGCCTTGTTATCAACCCATCTGAAGCTTCAAGTTCTGCTACATTTCTGCTGACATTCACAATAATAGAGCAAAAGATTTTTTTATACATAGATATCTTTTATGTATGTATATATATATCTTTTATATATATATTTAGCTTTTTATGTATATGTATAAAACAAGAAAACTCCCTGACGCACCTATTTTTTCATACTTATCCTTCACCAAATCTTCCAGACCTATCATTTCCCAGAAAGTGTCATCCCAACCTCCATCTGGAGTGTACGTCCACTTGCACACTACTGTACAGAGGGACCTAGAAAAGAGACAATACAGCACGGAATCAGGCAAACGAACAGATTTGGTTTTAAACTTGCGACTAGAAACAACTTTGTGCAAAACGATCTCTTCATTCACCGGTCAAAAATTCCAAGCACAAAGCTACCGTTAAAAAAATGGTTCCTGTTCGGAGTGATGTCTTGAGATACCTTAAAAGGACCTTATGTTTAAGATTCTTCTATGCTGAAACAATTCCTAGTCTGGGCACTTCATTACATAAATCAGTCAAGTAACAGGTCATGCATATGCCTAGAAGGCAAGCATAGCATGAACAAAACAGCAAGAAGCTCAGAGAAAGATTCCTGCTTTTCCAGGCTGTACCTAAACAGCGATGTTTTGCACACAGCATTTCCTTCAAAAAACTTTCTATTACTTATGTTCAAGCTGAGTTACAATTTTCAGGAGATTATGGACGCACTGATAATTAGGTTAAATGGCACTGCTTCAACACGTGCAAGTACAAAATGATTTTATCAGATGAACATGCACAAGCCAATTGCATCCAGCTACCAAAGCTTCTGCATAGCATGTGTTCAAGTACCATCACTAGGTCCGTATTTCAGCAGAAGTCAATGACAATTCAGTGACATGCTGAAACAGCATTAGCCATGAAGCAACTGAGTGTAATATAAAGTTCTTGTTTCAGGTCTCGTTACTGAATAAACTGATGCTAAAATTCCCTGACAGTATGGTTTCATGGGGCAGACTACAGGAGCAGAATACAAACAAAAAAATAAGAGCACTTGCAGAAATGTCTATCATAACAAATAGAATGCTTTTCCCCTAAAATGATCAAAATCCTCAACCTCTCATTCCCCCCAAAATACAAATAACATTCCTGAAGATTAACTATTACACAGACTGTTTTCTGTCTGAACACTAAGAGTCATCTCAGAAGATCAGCATTAAATTGTGCTTGAAAAGTCAATAAACTAAAAAGTATTAAAAATGCTAAATACCACTGAAAACTTCAGCTACCTGTTCCCTTGGGAACTACCATACCATCAAGCATAAGACATCTCAGATGCATTTGAGGGAAACACATCATCGTAACTGTTCTCAAAGAGAAATCACTTTCAGAGGAATTTTCTTTGTGAGTCAATTTTAGCCAAGGTTTTAATAACATAGTAACAGAAACTAGCAAAGAAATCAGCAAAAAACAGAAAAAGAAAAGCTATTTTTATTTACCATGGACAAATCAAAGATAAGGCTTCTAGACACTGAAACTGTACACATAGTAAAGCCAATTAAGAAGAGGAAGAGCCTTTTCACACAGCTGGAAAACTATCTGGAACTTGGATTCACCATATTTTGGCCGTTTACAACAAGAACCAAGGATGTACAAGTGAAGGCAGGATTCTCACAAGGTGGGACGGCTAAAGGCGCTGTTCTCAGTGTACATCCTCTTATGTGACACTGAGTGGAAGACTGGCTGACTATATGGACTCCCCACACTCCCACTTTCTCATCCAGGACAGAAATGTACCTTTTAAATACATCATGTCATTCTGTTCTTTCAGAGTGCCCATGTTTTTACCACCAGAGGACTGGTGATGTTCACTCACAATCCCACTGTTTATAGGGGTGCATTGTTTGCTCTTTGCAACCAGAGAATTTATTAACATTACACATTTGGGGGAAAAAAAGAAATAGAGATAACTATTTATAAATACCATGGAGATTATTTGAGGGTTACTTTCCAAACAGTTTTCACAGACACACACTTTTTTTCTCACTTAAACAGTTTAAGAATAGACCAGACAATTACAATTTAGTGTCTGGTTTGAAAACAGAAAAGCCTGTGACCTGTAACTACAGCAATGACAATGTTGATATAAGAAATTCCAGTTTCCAAGGATTTAAAAGACAGACACTGAAATGTAATTAGGACCTTTGACAAAAACTGTGTGAATAAATTCTAGGCTGAAGAAAATACTGGGGAAAAATGAACATTTTCCCCAAATCAGCTCAAACCTCTCATTAAAAGGAAAAATAAAGACAGGATACTTGAAATAAAGATCATCTCAACACTTCAGGAAAAAATTCTAGACATAAAGAGTAAAACAATAATGTACCAAGGTTCCCCAAATATGGTAAATACCAAATCATAACAAATTATCATCAGAACCGAACATGTATTTTTCTAATTAGATCAATGTTAGGAACTATTGCTACACCCTGAAAAATGCTCCAAGGACGAGAGCTAAATGTCACGGCCCCCCACTTTCAAAGATCACAAAGCAACTCCCTCGGAGTTGCCATGCTTATCCAAAGAGAAATGTGAGCAGCCTTGCTGGACCCCAAGGAGCATGTTTTAAACGGGGTAGTTCTTCCACACAGCTCCCTCTGAGGAACACCACATTACATACGCAGGCCCACCGAAACAGCGTGAATGGGACACCTTGGCCCTCGCCATCCACTGAATTCCAGCATCTCCGAGCTCTCTTACTGCCTATGGCTGGAGTGAACATACTCTAGTATGAAATGGCAATGGGGATGTGATTTCATCCTACTTGCGTAGATCTACAAATGCAAAGTGCTTACAGAAGAAGAACAAATTGATAATTTCTGGTTGAATTTTTAATACAATATAGAAAACATGAACTGGGAAGGACACCTTTTCCCAAACGAATTAACTGGCAGATCTGTATTGGAAGGTTCTGATATGAAGACCAACTTCAAATCTGAGCTAAAACACTAAGCCGTCAGATTTTTATTTTCATTGCCACAGCAGGAACCTCAAAACACTTGTTGTAAACACAGTACAAGCATTTACACTTCTCTGGAACTTAAGCTCCTTATTCCACCCTTGCCACCACTCAATTGCAACGTAAAAAGTACATGTTTAATTGAACAATGTAGCTTTATCCAAAGCCCTAATATCTTACATAAAATATTATACTGCAGAATGTCTTTCTCAAGAAAAAAGAATTTATTTGACATGCCTGTAATGACAGATTAACTTCACTACATGCTTCAAAAGAACCTGGATGTGTTGAACTCAAATCCCTGCCACTTACCTGATGAGGTACTCTAATAATTACACACAGCTGCTCAATTTGTATACCTAGAGAGCTGTAGGCACATGTAGAAAGAGCAGTTTGCTCATGGGTTTTCCACTTTTGAACACCAATGGCATAGATATGTATTAGCTTTACGGGCCATCACTCAGAAATTTGCCTCTAGAGTATCACCCTGAGAAAGTGATAGCACAACTCATAACTTGGAAAAACTGTATCCAGAAAGACATTATGGTAAAGAGGAAGCCAAGGAATCAAATCACTATACCTACAAAGAAAGCCTCAACTATTAGAAAAATCTGTATTTCACAGCAACTCCTAAACTTTATGAGATGAAGGGCAGACATTAAACAGAAACAGCACTGATACTCACTGTGGTATATCCCTTTTTTTCCTAACTATTTGGCAGTATTGCCTCAATTATTTGGCCATAAACACCAGACTTGCACTAGCTGAAGCTGGATGAACCAGATGGATGGAAGCAAATGTTCCCCTTACTTCACTACCAGGATCAACCGGGTTCAAAGGTGCTGAGTTAACAGGCAATCATCTAGGCAACAGTCCTCTCCCAGCTGCCTAATCTAACGCAGGCCTTGAGAAGACATGGTGCGGAACCCCTCAGCAGCACAGGCCATATTTAGCCAGGCTGAAATACCATGAATTTGAAGACTCTTTTCCTCAAGCATATTCCAAATACAATGAAATGAAAGATTTCCTTTCTCTGTTCGGAACAAAAAGTTTTGCTTAGCATACTCCTACTGAAAAAAGCAACCCTTTTGTATGGAATTTTTTTATTTTATTTAAACCAGATTTTCACAGGAACATGATTATGTTTAGAGTTTCTTACAAATTCTAGTCTACAAAAAACTATAGGATTTTACTTGCATCCAACAGCCTAAAGAAAGAAAAATCCCTGCCACATTCATTATAAAGTAGATTTGGCTGGGCACAGCTTATTACACAATCCTTTCTATTACTGTTTAGCTCTGAAGTTTTGCACATCTCTTGCTGAGGACTGACTGCAGATGTGCTGAAGTCCTGTATGACCAGAATCTCAGCACACTGGAAAAAAACACCAGCAGTATGTCCTCACAAGAAAACCATGAGGTTCAGGGAGTCTGCAGTGGTTGAACGCACACTGATAATTCCCAAAATGCTGTCTGGAAGGTACTATTTGCCCCACTAACTTTCAAAAGGATCCAGGGCAAGCAGACTCATGGCCAAAGCAACTCAGGTGCTCAAAGTTAGTTGATATGTGGCTCTTCCCACACTGTCTATTCATTCTGAATATTATCTCTCACTCTGTTGTACTTCTTGGAGACAAGGAAATTGGATACACTTGTTAAAAAATAGGTAATACTGTATGGTCTTAGTTATCTGCATAAAAATGTACCTAAAAGATAAAGGTCGCAAAAACCTTCTCCACATCTACTTAAGAATTGCCAAAGTTTTATGCTTTGGTCCGTTCTTTGCTGACACCATCTCCCACACTCCAAAAGGGATAAAGGAAGCATGGTCGTGACTACCAATTCTGCAGAGATTCTGCCCTGCCTGGGAGAATACTTGCTACCTTTGACAACAAAATATAGTTGGGTGTGGGGGTGTGCTGTGGTGGTATCCCATAACTGCAGTGGTCTGCTGAAAGTAATCACGATTTTGAGTATAGGTTAATAAAAAAGTCCTACTAACAAGAATAGTTAGCAAAAGAAACAGTTTTCCCCTGAAATGTGACCCCAGTAAGGCATTAATACATGAGGTTGGTACAACACCAATATGATACCCTGTTATTCAAGAGGGTTGGTATGATACTAGTTAGGCCTGGAAAAGGAGTCAGCTACTGGCTTTAAAGGCAGAGAACCCTGTCTTGATCAGCTGGAAGTGAATGGAAGCTTTGCACTTGATTCCAAAGCAAAAGGATCTACTTCATTCATTCTTACTGCTCAGAAATGAATTTAAGCTCATGAACATAAATAATTTACTGGCATCACAAAATATGTTCAATGGATCACTTCCACGAAAACTGTCTTTGCAACCTGGCTGTCGTACTGAGGGTGGCTTGATGGTGGTGAACTACGAGCAACTGCACCTGCTGAGGACCGTACCAAAGCTAAGCCCTACAAAGGCTAGCATAGGGTACAGTGAGTTCCCAAAAGGAATAGCATGCAGGAGGACAAAGTAACTTTCTGTGGTCTGTTGGCCAGATTTATTTAAAGCTACAAAGCCTGAAGAACTAAGAAAACTATGTGACATTCTGAAGGTCAGAAGGAGACCTGAAACAATGGAGTGTGACTGTCACAACATCAAACATGTTTTTTCTTTTGTTCTGCAAACTGTAAATTCAAAACAGATTTTGAATTCAAACTGAAAACCAGGGTTTACGTCCTGCTCAAGTGAATTTCTCCACATGCTGACATCTGGACCAAGCTGTCAATGTCCTCCCAGATTATGCACCCCACAGTCTTGAGGCTTTTTACAAAAACGAGCAATTCCCTGCTCTAACACAGTCACACATTTGACTGTGTTTTTTGCAAAAATGTTCCAGACAAAAAATTAACACACAGCACAAATCCTCCCAGCATCCAGGCTTTATATTAAATAGAACTGGGCATTGGTACTACAAAAGCCTGAAATACAGCAGACGTTATCACGGAACAATAGGAAACATGTACTTATTCTCAGCTCCATTGTGGCTAGTGTCACATACATTAATAAATGACCTTTGAAACAGAACCAGATTGTGAGATCCACATACACTGCTGGTATTTCTACCTGCCATCAATTTCTCTGCCTGCTTGGTGTATTTGGCAGCTTTGGGGGAAATGGGAAAAGAAGAGGGCAGTTTGTCCTAAGGCAATACTTCTCAGGTAACAGGAGAAAAAACGTGACACCCAGTCAGCTAGTCTTGAAATGTGTAAAAAGTATTGGATACTGCCCATATTAAGTGCTAAAAAGAATCAAAGAGCAGTGGGTTGAGTTCACAGCGGTGCAAGAAGTGCTGCACCTGTTGTCACTCAGTTACTATAGTAGATCTCTCAGGCAGATTAGTTTGAAACCACAGGGCCAAGTGAGTCTGGGTGTGCTCTATTTCACATACACTGTCTGCATTTTACTCATTTTGCCTATTCAACAGCTCTTTAATTGCATGTACACAAACCAAAACATGACAGGGTCTGGTCCATGCACCCAACCGTGCAAATCCCAAGTTCCTAATATTTACAACACACCACTTTTTATTATTATTGCCTTTGAACCAAAGCCTATGAAACTCCTGCCTGCTCAAACGCACTGTCTTAGTACAGCAGTGCAACCTGATTCTTGCCTGAAAAAGTTTTCTTCTAACAAAACATTAAATGTGCCAAACAAAAAAGACAGGTGGGGAAGCCTGTTCGGGACAACTAGCAGACACATTCTAGTTGCACTCAGAGGCCTTGACTTTCAGTCTTCGCATGTCTGAGGCCTTAAACCTAGCCAATAAAGGTAGCAAGCAAATTACTGTAATCAGTGTTAGCAATTCTACTATAGCTTCATCCTTTCTATGCTCTGGTAACACTTATCATAAATAATAAAAAGTAACACAACTGACGTTTAGATTTCTTAAAAGAAGTTATGTCACAGCCAAAGCGAAGCTTTCTCCCCATTTTGAAATTTTCACTAAAACTGCAGAGAAAAAAAGAAGATAGATAATATAAATAAGTATGTATATAATTATATAAAACTCTAGGATTAATTTCCTCCTTCTGTATGATGCAATGAAATGCCAGTATTTATTAACATTAAGGTCAATGGCAATTTTGTCATATTTCACAAACTCCAGTTTGCAACATTCAAGAGTTAATGTTCCAAAAATTATTTGGATGTTAGTTTTTCTGTTTTCTAGAAGTCTTCATTATCTCAGTTGAAACATCATCATCATGAGGAAAACTCAATCTCAGAAAATAGCTCTTCAGTTTCAAAAAATAAGGTTTTAGTAGAAAAGACTCATTTTTGCTAGAAGTGTGTAAGTTTGGTAAAAGATACCAGTACACGAACTGGCTAACCCAGAAGGCAGTGAACTGCTCATGACTATAAGCTGGATACATTGAAGCTAATGATGATGTTGGTATTTGACTATATACCTTTCCAAAGCCTTTCAGGGCATTTTTTTGTTGTTGTTGTTGTTGAAAAATATTATATTGTAGTACTATATCTGGCTGAAAGATTTCACAGGTCTTCTTTAAAATCTGTGTTCAAAGTACTTGTTTGACAAGATACACTATTCCCTCCATTTTTTTCTGAACACTGCTGACTCTGTGAACTTGTATGATCCTAACAGACTCCATTACAACCAACAAGACTAAATTTTGGTTTTGAAATTGTGAACTTGTATTCAGGAGCTTTGCTGGCCTCACATCTGGAAGGTCAGAAGTCTCCCTGGACTGGTGGCACAGCTTTTATTTAAAAATGTGAAACGGGTCTCCCTTCCTTTACCGTAAATCTCCCTGCCAAAGCACAGTCCATGGCAGAGTAATGTACTCTTCTAGGTGAGAGGAAGGCTCTTAGGGAACAGCAGCTACATCGCAGCCCTCGAAGGACTGGTATCCATCAAATGTCTGACCAACGGAGGTAGGCATTACCCCAGTACTTCAAAACTTACTTATCAGCCAAAGAAATGCATAGGGCTGCAAGAGGTAATGGCATTTGCCCAACTTCCACTGAGGTGAAATGAGGAGTTTCTCTTTTGAACTTTAGAGATATTAGATCAGACTTCCTCACTGCTTAAGGAAACGTATGCTACAGATCCAAGCACAAAAATGGTCTCTATGGCTCAAAGGGCAGCTGTCCCGAGGCAGGTGAAACAACCACAGACGGCCACGACTGGTTTTCTCATGCAGCAAGCAGGAGCTCTGACTCTGGCAAAGGTTGCATCGCATGAAGAAAGGCACTAGCAAAACTTGTTTCACAAATACTGTCTCCGTGCCCACTTGCTGGCCAGTACCATTTCAGTATTATACAAGTTCTCAACAATAGCCAGGAAGAAAATACCAGAAAGCAATTTCTTGTACAAGCATAACATAGTCTCCTTGCAGATTTTTTTCAGGACCTCAGCAAGATGGGACATTTCAAGGCAGACACTACCATGGGCTTTTAGGCCTTTTGTCAGGATACAACATGTAAAAGCAGGACTCGACTCTTCCAAACGCACACCACCATGCCTGCATGTTAGAAGTCCCACTCTCAGCCCTTAGCAACAATCAGTGGGCAGGAAAGAAAATTTTTCAATTAGTAAATCAAGAAGTTAACATAACTTCTGTAAAGGGGAAAAGGGAGTAATTAACTCAAACCTCACTCAAGTATTTGGTGTTCATGCTGTAACACTTAGGAGGTTTTTGGCTGGCTTTTTAAATCACAGAATTTTCTAAGCAAGCATGTTGCTTACTTAAAGGGACAGATTTTATTGTATGAAAAAGACAATTCACATTTGCAATTTTCTACACCCACATCTATAATTAATCTCCTCTGATTACAGCCACTCCCTGACAAGATTCCATGTTATATTTAAACCCTGGGTGCCACTTTGAAAGAAAAAAAAAGAACAATAGGATCATTTTCAAAGACTGCATAGCAGCACAAGGTTTCAAAGCAGCAAAGTGCTTTAAACTCTGGTGTCAACCCACTGACGACCCCAACCAGAGTTAAGAGTGACCTCTAATTACCACCACAATAAGCACAGAAGTCTCTTGAGAAACGAAGTGTAGATGTTTCCTGTACTCCAGAAAAAGTATGAGACTGATGCTGTATTACACAGATAAACCTCAAAATGACATACTGTTGGGAAAACCATTTCTGCAAAATTCAGACTCCAAGGATCAACCTACATATGTAAAATGCTGTGTTGGATAAGTTACCTTAAAAATGTAACTTCTATACATCTTGCTAGAGATGTGAAAGCATGCACTTGATATACAAGTATTGAAGGAAAACTGGCATGTTTTACTTTTTCATCAATACATATACACACACATATTTATACACAGATATTTATTTCGGATTGGGAGAATGTATCTGTTTGTAATTGTTTGCTGTAATCTATTTAAACCTGTCCTTTAAAATATATAAATAAATGCATCAAACACTGCAAATGCCAGAAGAGTCATGCAGAGAAGGTGAATCACACTAACTACACTGAGATTACATTTCTTTTACTAGTTGTAACAGAGTCTAATAAAAAAAAAATTACGTTCCTCTTTAGGAACACACTATGAAAAGATTTAGAAGATTTAAGACTCTTAAATGCAGTTTTCCTAGAAGAAGTTATGTCATCAGACCTGAAGGGAACCACCCATCTCAAGTGCAACATATCGAGTCAGATTAATCCCTTGTGTACATCCAGTAATTTCAGCGGATTCACACCAGGGATGCATTTAGCTAAACATGTTGAGTTGGACCAGAAAGTATAAAATAAGAATATTTTATCCACCCACATACGCCTCACCATGTCATGAGGCAAGGGGAAACAAACAGTCAGCAGACTGCCTGCTTTTTTATTAATTTCATTCTGTATTATATTACAGACACCCAACCAAGATTCAAGCCCATTGTCCTCAGCATTGTTGAAAAACACATAATGAGACACAGTCCTAGACACAAAAATGTATTGTCTAGACAAATCAGACATAGTATGTGGGATTGGAAATACTAATCTATTCCCTCAAAAGATGGCAAAGAGAGGCAAAAGAAATTGAGTGACCTGGCCAAGGGTGGAAGAGTAAACCTCATTCAGACCCCTGAATTGAATCCTGAAGTCCAGAGACTCAGTCTGGAGATCCATTCAGATACCATGATGCTGAACATATGAAAAATCTACCTATGCACAGCTACAATCTAAATCTTTAAATATGAGACTAACAAAAAGTGTGCACATATATAAAATTGAATCATTGTAAGTTTTAAAAGCTTAATAAGCAGAGGAGAGATTATAAAAACAATCCAAAAATGGCAAGACAAATTAAAAGCAAAACTGGAAATAAAGCCCACGTATCTAGCTGCTCCAGCCCAGCAGCCTGCCCTCTGGACATAACTCCTGTCATTATGCAACATCAGCAGTGCTTCAGTTCAATTTATTCAGAAAAATACAATCTTACAAGCTCAGTATTTCTAGCAAACTGCTGTGTTATAGGAAGTCAAATATCTATTTCAATTAAGAGCTTGTACTTAAAAAAAACACTTTCTCCTGTTACCTTCTTCAGGCTGTTAAAACTATTGCACAATTAAAATGGAAAGTATCAGTATAGAGAGCCGGTATATAGCCTTCCTCTGGAAGTCTAAGCTTGAAGAACTTCACCGTCATTCAAGGCTTCATCAAACACTCAATGAAGTTAGTCAAAAGATTAAGCAAAGACTACAAGTAACTGAGAAAAAGGAAGTAAGCTCCCTCACCACCGCATGGCTTTTCAAAGGGCGAGATTACCCTCTCCAGCAACAGAAATACCTCCCAGTGCAATACCGGCAGGACACCACTACTCACATCCACACGGGCACCACCTAACACATCTGTCAGCACCAGCTGGTGCTTCAGCTGTTGGCTGTCACACAGCCACACGTATTCTCACATCTTTTAGCTGTATTAGAACAGATTTTACTATTCCACAGGATTGGCATCAGCGGGCTGTAGGAAGATTGCTGTTTATCCTTCTACTGTGTGAAAAGTACACAGGGGACATGCACAACCAACACCCATGTTTAGGGAGCACAAAGGCTTAGGAAGTGGTGTGGACTTTTCCAGTGGTTTAGAAAGTGTGGCATGATGCTGAAGGCAACATCTGGCCAGCAGCCATGTGGGCATTGACACTCTATACACTGACTAGTAAAGTAAATCTTCATGTGAGCAACACCGCATGATGTGGTTTATGCTGTTTTCATGTAATTGAGTAGAATTAGGATGGTGAGGGGAAAAAAAACACCTTCACAGCCCTAACATTGATATTTTGAGAGAGAGAACTATTAGTCTAGAAATCTCTTCACAAGTTCACTATAAAGACACATTTTACTAATTAGTAAGTAAATAATGTAGCACAGTACTTGAACACGTGTGCAAGTATAAAGACCTGAAGAAAAGTCCGTAGAGTTAATGGGAGTTTTTACCAGCTTAGTCAGACTATGCTGAACTGGAACCTTGGCTGTCATGCACTTGTGGCCAGACAAAGCCTAAGTGAAACCAGAACAGAAGCAGAGAAATTGCCAAGGGTACTGCAATAAAAGAAAGTTTTAATAACTGTATTTTGATGCAGGCTGATCTGCTTTCACGTGCTCAACTTCAATACTGAGCCCTCCTTTACTCAGGTAAACCACCAAGTCTTACTCAGGTTAGGATGACAGGATTTGACTACCACGTGCACCTATATCAAAGATGCACATCCGAGTTTCCTACACAGTCAATGAGGTGTGTTACCTCCCATCACAAAAGTCAGTTCAGTCAATGTATATTCTTAAAATCATGTCATTCCTAAACACTACATAGATTTGGTCAAAATTTACAGACATTAGCATCAATTTTTAAAAACATTTTTGATGGTTTGATTTTAAAGGCAGGGCATTTCAAGCAGAGGAAAAGCAAGCTGACTCATTTCACATAAATCATACGCTGTATTGTATTTTAATCTTTTAAATGACAGTATCATTTCACCTATTTCTAGAGTATTTAATAATAAATAACAACAGTAAAAAAACAACAATAATAATGGCTGGAGTTTACAGTCCTTTAGAATTGTAATTCATATAAAAAAGCGGGTAAATTTTTTGAGCAAATCTCAAGAAGCAAGGAGATCAACAGTATTATTTCTGATTTTGCAAACCAAACTAAGAAAACCTCATCAAGTAGAACCACAAGGAGTTCTGAAACAGGCAACAGACGTGAGTAAAAGCATACATAAATTTCCATAAACAATGAAAAAAACAGCTTATTTACATCAGTAGGGAGAGGAATGGGAGATCAATACCAAAAATAAGGTAGGCTAGAGAGTAGATAAAGTAGGTGTCATTATTCCTCAGAACATGGCAATAAAGACATTCAAACAAAACAAGTAATCATTACACAATTGGAAAAGGCTATGGGTATTGCTGGGACCAAATCCATAACAGAAAAAGAAAAAAAAAAAAAAAAGGAAAGAAAGAAAGGAAAGAAAAAAAGGAAAGGTAAAAAAAAAAAAAAAAAAAAAAAAGACTACATTACTTGGCTATCTAGACTGCTTTGGTCATAATAACAGAGAGAAATAATATAAGGGAACATAAACTGTCACTAATTGAGCATGATTTAAAAGAGCTATCCCCAGAAGGATGTTATCATGTTGTCAGTTCTAGGATTCCTCTTTCCTTTATTTCCTCTGAAACAATTACTGCTGCCATTTTAAAGGAGAAAGGGCTGGACAAAACGACCCTTCACTAACTTGTTCTAACAGTCAAGCAAAACACCCCCCAGGTTCTTCAAAGAGTGGCTACAAGAAAGATGTTACTCTTCTAATTTCAGATACTTTAGCCTGTTACACAAGGAAGGTGGACATCAATGGTTTTTAAATTCATTTAAATCTTAAAAACAACTTCATCTGGGAATGCACATCCACAGCTCTCTCAGAGACAGAGCTCACCCTCCCAGGTAAGCTGGGTAATGCCTGAGCTTGCCTTACACTAAACACTGTGAAAGGCGACGGTTGAACCAGAAGGGTGGAGTTTACCACTATTCTAAACTCTAATGAATGCTTTCATGCAGCTCTAACAGCACTAAAATATTTGTCTTTTGCTTTCCTGATACTTGAATTATACTGCAATACTTACAGAAAATACACTTGCAAATGCTGCAAGCACAGAGAAGAATGGACTAAAAGTAAATTCAAAATCCCTAAGTTAGCTGCCTGAAAAAATTAAGACTGCTTTATTCCCCCTTTAATGCTTCATATCTTTTTAATGAAATAAAAAAACGGGGGGGGGGGGGGGGGGGGGGGGGGGGGTGAGGCTCAAAAATTCCCCACCAAATGAAGTGATGGAATTTAAAAGATCACTCTTCACAGAAACCCTGTGTAAGAGAAAATAAGAACAAATTTTTAAAATGAAATTTTGCAAGCTACTGTTTATCTGTGAGCTTGGTCCTAAAAAGACTTAGGTGTGAGCAACCTGACCTGAACGAATGGTGTCTTTGACGTCAGCTGGAGCATTTAAGTCACTTGTTTGCATAAGCAACTGCAGGATTGTGCTTGACTTATTCTACATAGACAGTCTTTACTAACTCCTGCAATTAAGTCAGCAATATCAGGCTGTACGTTTTGTATAATTAAGCCATCTTCCTTGGTGTAAAGTGGTTTGCACCTTGACAAAGAAAAGCATACAAAAACCTAACTCAATGATGCTGCTCTAAGATGGCTTTAGAGGTGAAAGGCCAACTTTTCCTGCCGGAAGATGTGAACAGAAATCCCAAGGTCTGATTTTTACTGAGTTGTCCTGTGTCACGAATGGTATGAGAAAGAAAGACCTGCTGTCCCGTAGTAATCAGAGATATGCAGCTCTGGACTGCAGTAATGAAAACCATAAATAAACAAATAAACAAATCTACACCCAGATCAAAAAATAACAGCAAGTGCCACCTAAAAGGCAGCAGTTACTTAAAGAGCATTTTCTGGAAGAAGGAATAACGTGTCATATCATGGGCTAAATCCACAGTATTTTAACTGTCTGAAGATGCTCTTGTCCTGTGACAAATGGTGCCAGTCAGATTACTCAGCTGGAGCAAGACATTAGATGAAAACTTCTCTGGGTGGACTGACCTTAATTTTTCCAAATTCACAATTTCTTCATAATCAGTGCCAATTAATCTCAATCAATAACCTACAGACTCTTTGCAAATCATTATACGTGTCACACTGAAATCACAAATTATCCTTCCTGGGCCATCGGTGGACAAAAAGTTCAGAGAAGAAAAGTGAACAGCGTAAGAACAGTTCCCCGGACAGTCGTACAACCAACAGCCTGTTCATACCAACATGCTTGGATAGCAAATAAAAGGACCCAGACCAGCAAAGCACTTAAGCACATGTTTTAACTTTAAGCACGTGCCTAAGTGCTTTGCTGGAAAAAGGCCCAAAGAACGAACATGGTTAACTGAAAAGCCCTTCGGAGTTGGACAGACAGCTTTGTTTTTCCATTAACTCTAGTTGCTAGTAAACACACGTTTGGTCTCAGCATCCTGCCCAATATATTTAACCCATATCACAAAAATAGTGATCTGGTACCACCAATCTCTTTACTCAGTGAAGTTCCACAAACTGGGAAGCGACAGAACTGCAAGACATGCTTGGGATTTAGTTACTTACAAGGCACGAGTAGAAGCAACACCTTCACAACTCTCTAACAGGCAAACGCACATGAAGGCCCTGATCGTTAAATACTCTTTAGTAGCTGACCACACAAGCTTGCACTGTCCTGACTCTTCAGCTGCTTACATCAGGCTCCACAGAACAACCTTGGGACATCTCAGAAAGAGGACACCAAACAGTGCCACCGGACTGATAGCTCTTCTTCCCGTCTCCTGCTTTCAATGGAAAGAAAGCCAAACTTGGAGAAGACCATTTCTGACGCTCGGCCTTGGGAATGCTACAGCCTTTTTTATTACCTCCACCTTGGTCCATTAATAACATTTTTATATGCATCAAATTTACCCCCAAACCAAAATGAAAACAAAATTCCCTAGAATAGCTTAAGCAAAACGCTTAAGTTAAAAAAAGATTGGAGTCCAAAATTGGAAAGATGATTAGGGAGGTAGGTGAATTTGGAATGAAACAATAATAAAAAGCCCTAAGAACACATCATATATTCATACTTCTTGAATCATTAAGGCTCTGCATGACAGCTCTCACAAGCACCGGTATGGCAAACTCACTGACTTTTAAGCAGGAGTGAAAGTGGTTAAGCCCTAGGACAAATAATTTGAAAATCTCAGCACAAGTCTGATCTCAGAGAGTTTAAAGGAATGCAGACTGCCCAAAAACACAGCAGCTGTTTGTTTTTTCTGCCACCTTTCCAAGGTTCATGTCTGGAGTGAGGATAAACAGTTCTGAAAAAAAGTTATGTGGAGTTCAGACTTTAAGAAAATAAAACATCAGACTAGTATTTCTTGCAGAAAGATTAAAAAAACCCCAAACCTTATATTATTCAGCCCTGGAAGTTTTCAGGTAGAGCTCTCAGGAGCAGAGGTAGATGGCTTGAGGCTTCAATATATTAAAATGATTTCTCTAAACCAGTCTGCATTTTGAAAAGCTTGGCCTGATGTGGTTTTCTTGAGCAATACTCCTCCAAGCAGAGTTTCAAATTTAATAAGGTAAAACTGTATTCCCTATTTTACACATGCGTGTGCACACACACACACACACAGAGGCCCTTTCAGATAAACCAACAAGTAAACAAGACAGTGGATGAAACCTTAGATATCAGCCTGAAGTTATTTCCATCGGCACAGCAGATATCATAGTTTCAAGGTAATTTGTGCTGTCATTTTGGACACCATTCTTTTTACTCTCACTCTTTCTTCTCTCCTTATTGTTCTGTTTGTACCAAGGCAAATGAGCATGTACTTTAATTCATTAATTAATATGTATCTTGATAGGTTAGGCAAGTAGAAATCTTTTACTTAAAGATTTTATTAGGTATAACTTTCCTCTGAGCTGCAATTGAAGAGACAGAAGCTAAAAAAGAAGCAGTTAATAGAAATTTACTTAGATTGCCAGCAGAGCTAACCGGTGTAAATTAGGATTGTCTGTGTTGTTACAGGCAGGTCAGAAATAGCAGGAAATTTCAGGCACCATGTTGAGATTCAACATCTGTTTATGAACTGTCCTTATATGCAAAATGAAGAGTTGCTACATGACAAAGTATACAAAACCAGGAAGTCTGAAACAAACTGGAATCCCTCCAAAAAGCTTTCATGTTATATTCATACCTGGTAGTACTGGGGCATCAGCATGAGGAGTGGTGAACACTAAAGGACTCCAATTTGTTTTTGAGATACAAATTATATATATCATGGGCAAACATTACCCAACACAATATAGGAAAGATACTGTTCTTGAAGGGGACCATATCAACTGCTCTTTCCAAATCCAGACTGCAAGAGTATGCCCACAGAGCTTGGGAGATGGAAGCAAGGAAGCCAAGAATGGCAGGAGATGGGACAAATATGAAGAACAGGTGTCAGCAGCTTATCATGTTCTTACACATTCCCCATTTTCTCTTCTTTAAAGGGAGATGAAAGGACCATGCATCATCAAACTCACATAGAGATGCTGCATTCAAGGAACTAAGGACAACACCGCACCTACCTTTCCCATTAGGATGGGAAGCACACTCAATTTTTTTCTTGAAAATAAAATTGTATCACAATATCACTTTTTCTCAAAAGAGCCTGTATTAGATATTTTATATACAACAACAAACCAGCATCAGAAACTCCCACAGACAGTTTCATGGAGGGAATCTCAGACAACGGAAAGTACAGAAAAATAGCTTTCTATGTATTGTGGTACGTTTTCCCCCTCTCACCACTTTTAATTGAATATAAAACCACTGTAGTGTGCAGATCCAGCCTCACCCTTCAGAAGAGCGAGCTCACCTTGGAAAATGAGGTTGGAAGGAGAGAAGAGTATCTTTCAAAGCTCTAAGTTTCAAAACTGTAGGTTTCAGTCTACAGTGAATGCAAGTGGGAGCTACTGCCTTCATGCTAACAGCATGTACTACATATGCATAAATGCAAGTGGGGTTTGGGGGCAGGGAGGGCTTTGAACATAACAGGCATATCTCTCTTTGCACATCTTCAGATAAGGTTTTCCCAATCAACTTCTGCAGTATGAAGGGCTTTCCTACTTTCTTGCCCACTTAAAATTCCTTATGCAAGGGTACTAGAGGCAACTGGTATGCCACTTTCCACAGGCTCCCATTTAACAGACACTGGCACATGGAGCCCGGGAGTGATGGCAGGAGAGCCACAGGGCTGAGGCTCTGAGCTACTTGCAGCCTGCCAGGTAACACAGGGACAGGCTTTCTGAGGAATGTTTCCAAATCCCCACTCAGGAGAGTCCAAGGATACATCAGTACTGCAGAATACCAGCAAGCTCGTAACTCAGGCTGACAAATCTGAGATAGAACACTTGAACTAAAACGAAATGGACAAACACGGGTTTTAATTTAATGAGCAGCTCCAGGGGCAGTTTAAAGCTGAGGGTGAGCAATGCAAACCAAAGATATATAAAATCCAAATATTATCTGAAGCCAGCTAATAGTAAAATACAAAATACAGAACTTCCCCTTCACTACAAAATTAAACAGCCATGTTATCCATGTACAACATCCTATCCACAGGTGAATGAACTTTCCTATGTATGCAGCGTCTGACAACCAATAAGCATAACTTCAGTCATCTTTGCTGTATCACACTGCAGTCAGTATTGCTTCACCTGTTTCTCTCAAGTCAAACAGTTAGAATCCTACCATCGAAACTTAATTAAAGAAGGTAGTAAGAAAATAAACAATCTTTCTTGGAATGTCTTTGATTCCATAAGTACATACACATTTCATCCACTGAAGACTGAATTACAACTTTCACCTAATGAGCAGCTTAATGGAACAGCACTGTAATAAATAACGGGGAAGGAAAAAACAAATCCTTGGTGATTTCATATAACATATTATATATTTATATAATATCAGACTCACTATCTGGCAACATCAATTTGAAAGCTACAGTAAAAGTGTTCACTCTCTCAATGTAAGCAGAAAGCATTACCAGGCACTTACACCAAATCAATAACCAGATCTTACTTATATATATTTAAAGCAGCAGATGTTCTACCATGATGCAAAAATGACAGAACACATATGTGGAACTGTCTGGTTTCTTTAGACACATTCTTGAAAGCACTGTATCATTGATCTAAGATTATTTTTATAGGCAGATGACAGGTCAAGCATAAAAGTACACTATTTTAAAGGTTACAGAGTTGGCAAAATTGGTATCACTGCCATGGACAAAGAATAATTTTCTTTTGAAGTCTTCGTTGTCAGGTTATTTACATTTCACAGTTAAAAGGCTCCTCTCTGGATAATAGGAATGCTAAAACAAATACGAGAAAAAGTCCTATGTAAGCTAATGCTGCTTTAAAGAGATAATGTAAATCAACCCTGACACCATCAGTGTCATCCTAAAGCACGATGAGAATTTCCAGCGAAAGTTACTAACATTAAACAGGTTTAGATAGCCAGCCAACAAAAATAAAGCAAAGATGTAAGTAAACTGCCTTCCAGGCCTGGACTGTTGTTACAGACATGTATTACAGTGAAAGGGATAGGAGGAACACTCCAGTGGTGAAAAGCATTTGTTTGGGAAGTCTGGAGGAAGAACTGGTCCAGAATAAATAATTTACGGTGTGATCTGTGAAAATGCCTATGGAATAGGACACCTAATTCTCACTTTAAGTTAGACAGAAAGCTGGATGCCCAGCTAAACACTTTGATGAATGTTACCCTTCAAATTATATGGCTCTTTTCCCATCCATAAAATAATAAAGGCACTTTCTTCAGAGCAGCATTTAAAGGCTGAATTTATTAAGACTATTCCATATGCAAAATATTATAGAAGAGTTAAGTTTAAAAATAAAAAAAAATAAAAAAATTAAAGACAAAAAGTGTCCCTTGTGGAATAATAAATTTAAGTGAGTTTTAATACTTTTAAGCACTACATGAACACCTACAATGCACAGACTTCATGCTACATAGCTTTTCCTTCACTGGATGAGAACACTCCTGGAATGTTATTGTTTTCAGGGGGGGTGGTTTTTAAGAATTTACTGTGAATATATGCATTATATATGTGCACACTGAAACACTGCTGGGGCTGTAAATGACCCAGGAGTTCATAAACATGGCTATTTTCTTATCTGGTTCAAATTTATGCAAGAAAGCAATTGTTACACAGCTTTTGCTGAGCAGAGACCCAATCTCACAGGGGACAAGGGCTTTGCATGGGGCTTTCCATGATGTTTCACATAAGGAAGAGTTCAAAGAAGATGACAGATTGTTTATAACATGCCTTGTACCATGAGGGTCTGATCCTTGATGGTGCTCACAGAAGCTAATGCAACAAAAACATACGCCTTCTGAAAAACAAGCCTGTATCTGAAGAGAACCAAGATGATTGTAAAAAAATGAGATGAAGAGAACTGAAAGACAACAAGCTCCTCTGTGGTTTCTGCCATGTCTTTCCTCAGAATTTAAGACCGTAACACCACAACCTCGTTCAATACTCCTCCCCCACCACCCCAGTTTCAGTGAAGCACAGTTATCCAGTCCCACCATTACTTAGCACGTCAGGAAGCCTGATCTCAAAACCCCCTAGCCATCTCTTTACAAACTTCATTAAGGAGAGATTATTATCTGACCCTCAGAGAAGCTAATAATTACAGTATTCATATATATAGCTTCTGCACAGGATCAACAATGAAAGGGTTGTTTAAACACAGCTCCTTTGCTTCGATGGAAAACTTTGTGTGTGTACAACTCATCAGCTCAAGAAAATTTTAATGACTATTATGGAAAAATACGACAGAAACACTATCTGATGTACATAGTATATTTATTTAGGAGGCTTCTTAAGCATTTTGAGACTGAAGAAAAGACTTTTAACAGCAATGACTATATGAACTCTGATTTTTAATTGTTAATTTTTTTTCAAGTGCTGGAGAATGTCTTAACCATCACACAGACACTCTCTCTCTCTCTCTCTCTCGTACACACACTCTCAAACTACCACACTAGGCAAGATCAGAGCTTAACAGCCAACAAAACACACATTCAATCCCTGAGATCATTTTCCTGAAATAGAAAACTACATATGTTTCTCAAATTTCACATCAAGCCACTGCACAGCCCGAACTGCAGGGAGAACAGCGCCAAGGCTGCCTTTGGGCTTGGGGGAGTAAGAACCTGAAAACAAGATGATTCCTTTCATATCACCACGTTTCTCGTCCACAATCTAAACTTACAAACACCCGCATTTAACAGCATTTCTAGCGAGGGTTGCTTATCAAGCAGCCTTTGCTTTGTCAAATTAAGACACATCGCCTTGGATTAGTGAGACTCCCTGAGTTCAAAATGACTTCATGGTTGGCTCAGAGTTCACTGTCTCTGTGGCAAGTTGCCAGTAATACATCTACTACCGCGACTGCCCCCAATCCTTTTCTATACTGACCTAGCTGACTTTTTTTTTTTTTTAGCAGCAAATGAACACAATAGAAAACTAAAGGCTAGATACTGTCACAGCTAATTAACAATCCTAACATCTTAAAAAAAAAAATCGAAGTAGTAAATATTTGAAGATCTGAATGCAAGTCTCAATGTCTCAATGTATGTCAAAGCTGTTGGAAAGGGACAATGCAGTTTTTCTTCATTGTGCAGAAACAGTTAGACACTATGAAGGGCTCCTGTTCTTGTGGAAAACACATTAAGCTTCTTTTGCTAATACTTTGTAAAGGGCATTTGTACAATAACAATAGCTAAAGCTTCCTGTTTGCCTGTGTGCTTCCTGGCTAACGTTAACAAGACCTGCTAACAATTTTCTTATTAAGCACACAGAACTCTTTCAGATTACTCTGTAGACTCAAGGACATATTGTTTTTAAATAATAATAATAAAATCTAGCAGTAATGGCCCACATTACATCTGCCCTTCACAGTCCTGACAGTTTTTCCAGGTATATGTTTCCTATTTTCTTACACTGGATCAGTCTGTGTGTCACCAGCCTCCAAAGAACATGTTTTGAATTTATTAAAAGCCTGATAGAAGTAGAATTTGCTCATTTGGCAAAGATACTGTCACAGGGACACTTGCTTTTGGCTCCATGACAAGAAATTCATGGTACTTTGTTTGTTCAATCCACAAAAACACCATCCCTCCCCTCCCAACCAGCCCTTCAAGATAATTCTCCCTTCTCCAGAGATTTCTCCAAACAAGTCTGCAAGTCTGAAGTCTTGGGTTTCATTTCATAAACAGGACACAAAACCCGAGTGCAATTCAGGATACTGTCACCGCCACATGGGCTGCAGCGCTAATCACAAAAGCTTTCTGAAATATTCCCTAGCCCCTTTCTTTCCAGAGAGAGGACTAATTTTCAGACGAGGCATATTCTGAAGTAGGCACAAAATATAAACAAGAAGCAGCCAAATGCCAGAATCCCAGCCAAAGGGTATACATTAGTCATGGCAAGGCCAGAAAGGAAGGGAAGGGCAGCTGGCCCCAAAAAAATGGTGTCTGTGCTGCTCCAGTTACCACATCTCACTAAAAGGATTGCCCAATCCTTTAAAAAGACACAGGCATCCTTCAGATAATCATTTAACTCACACCAGTTTGTTTTTTCAACAGCGCCTCTAAACACAAGCTCTTTTTCCAAACTCTCCCTCTCTTTCAAAGTTTCCAGCCTATCTGGATAAAATATTTGGTGAGGACTGCGCTAACCACAGTGATGGAATACCTCACAGCCCTCAGAGTAAGCAACCTGTTAAGTGTATGTATGGATCAGTTTAACAGATGAAGGACAAATACAGGAATGAACAAGAATTAAATCCTCAAAGGTATTCAGCTGCCTAAACACCTCCAAAGATGTAGGTTCAATTCACGTCTCCAAATCACACAGGGAACATAACCGAGCAGGGACCTGAATCCAGATTCTTGGATTCAACAGCACCTTCCTAGCTTTAATTTTTTTTACAAACTTCCATCACTGCAGTTCAGCAATGGACCAGACTCTGCTCCTATTTATCCCAGCGTACTCTGCATCAAGCCTGCTAACATCAGAGGAGTTCTGGGGATTTAAATCAGTGCAACAGAGCCATCTCTAGCCCTAATGATAAGCAACTGGCAACAGGTTACAAATAAACTTTAAGGACTTAGTCACTGCTTAACATCAAGAGTCAGCTATTTAAACGTTGACAAGACAAGGGACTAGCCTCTTTCTCAGAAATGAAAGAAAACCATTCGTCAAGGTACCTTCCTGTCGAAAATACACTGTACATTAAAAAGTTCCCACTCACTCTCACACAGGTACAGCTTAATATTAGTTACTTCATTCCCAGAAATGCTTTTTTTGAACTACAAGCTTTTCCCTTTCACTTTGCAGTCTGTAATTACCATAACAGTATACATCTTTTTTCTTTTAAAACTGATTTTCGCTGGAGAAACTCATCACCCCGAGATCTGTGGGAAAGAGATAATTTGCAAAAGTTCCCCCAAAAGTATAAGAAATACCTGTTACACCCTTTTCCCTGCCACAATGGCTAGCAGTTGAAGACTGAGTGGGCAAGTATTTCCACAGGAAAACTATTTGGGTGAACATTCACACATGAGGTGAAGCCTCCACATTACTTTCCCCAACTATTAACATATCTAGAGTGTAGTAATAAGAAAAAAATTCTTCTGCACAAACATCCAGTTTGTTCCAACTTTTTGGGGAAATTTTGGGAGGTGGCTCGTAGCATGATGTTGGACACTATCTCAGTAATGTCAGCCTGGCATTCTTCCCTACGTTTCCAAATCCTTCTCCACAGGTTTAATCTCTGTTTAGAGCTCCTCTTAAACCATGTAAATCCAGTACAGACTAGCTAATTTCCCAATGAACGAGTTGCTTGTGGTTGGAAGTGGCACTGAAGCAGAACAGCGGACCTAAATACACACGACCTTTGAGAAATTTGTGTGTGAATTCTACCCACTTTAACAGCTCAGCCATATTATCTGCAATGCAATCCTTCACAATACAAGAAACACAGTAAAATTGTAGATGTGCAACTCGGATAAGAATTCTCCATTCATAATCCAGCAGCCTGTAACTAATCCAGATAGGTATTTAGATTTTATTACGATAGCTTTATCCAAAATACCATATAAAGGAAAAGTTATCAGAGATTATAGATGGTGGGTAGAAGAGAGCAATGAGTCACACTCACCCTGAGTAAAAGTGCTGAGCCTCTGAAGAGCTTTGCTAACATGTCTGTGAAAAAACAGCTCGCTCTCCCTCTCCACAACAGCATTTCTGAAGTAAGACAACTGAGTATTCAAGTGGCAAAACCAATACTCATTGTTGCAACCTTGGGGGACAGGAGCAGGGAAGTTCCAAAGTTTTAATTTTTTTCACTAAAGAGCTGTCAGTAACATTTTTAATGCAGAATAGTAAGCCATCTGGATTACTCAGAACAATTCAATGGTCTTTCATCGACCCAAAGAAGAAATAATAAAAAATAACTATTTTTAATATGGACTATTACAGGCAACAATCTTCCAAGAACAATGGGAATCAACGATTTGGAACTTATCCTTTGCAATTCATGGGTGGATGCTGTTCAGTGAGATCTATAGTGATTTCAAAGACAGTAGGTAAATATCTCAGAATATATTTGAGTCTCCACCTCTGAGGTAAGAAGCATTGACTGTTTATTATATATCCACTGGAAAAAACATGACAACAAGGCAGTTTAAGCCAGCAGAATTAAAGGTGAAAGACAAACAGTTTCATACTCAGAAACACACATCAAGAACTGCTTTTCAAATACTCCAAATCCTGATCTCACACCCTACTTAACTTTGTGCACCAAGTAATCTCACTGAAGCCAAAAAGACTGTATGTAGTTTTCAAATGTTGAATATATATAAAATGTTTTGAAAGGCTCCTTAAAAATTTAATGAAGCAAGAGTAATAGTTTCAATGCATGCAGAAGTCTTTCCTATAAAAGTGCCTTTGGAACTGCATTTGTTGCAGTAAAATCCCCATCAACAAACCAAATTTTAAAAAATAAATCTGTCTTTTATCAGGCCAAGTTATGTATGATTCACAATGACTAACACTGTGTCTTGCCCTGTGAATAGGCTCCTTTGTGCTCAAAGGGAGAAAAGGTGGTAAGAATCTTATACTTGACAAATTCACACTTCCCTAGTATTAACAGCATATGCAGGACAAATTACTTGACTTCACCAGACTACAAGGAAACTCCCAAGAAACAGGTGTGCATGGGGGAGAACAGAGAAAGGAAAAAAAAAAATAGATTTGATTCCAGCAAAACATTTCTTGTCCGTATTTTCCTGTCTTTTTCTTCCTCCTTTGTTAACCCATAAGACATTCCACTAGAGCCAAAACAATGGGCTTAATTTTGGTGAGTGCATTAAGGCAGCAAAGGAGGATGCGCAAGAAACTGTTTTATCCAAAATAGAAGACTCTCAACAAAAGGGTGCAGAGAAGACTTTGTCCAGAAAGTCTTTTCCCAACATTCCCTTCTTCCTTACAATATTCATCAATAAAGCAAGTTTTTGAATAATCAAAATGTCATTTCTAAGGGAATGAACTTGCCAGTAAAAATTCTGTCAGCTCTACTTTTAAGTGTAATTTTCTGTAGTTTTGTTGTTTTGGTTTGTTTTATTTTAAGAGATATTCTCTGCCTCACCTCCAGAAAGTTACAGCTAAGAACACAAAGCCAAAGCCAGGCAAACCCAAGGAGCTGTCATTACCCCCGCACCCTCCCTTTTCAGACAGACTTCCAAAGCAAAACCTGAGCTTCACTGAGCTTAGACAGTCGCAAAATCCACTGCAAGCCATGACGCCTGACACCAGCTGACAGCACCACTACACCTAGTGCACAGCATGACTCTTACCCCATCCTTCTTTCCCCGTCCCCACACCCACACATAACACTGCTCCCTAAATTAAGGCATCCATGAGGGACAGTAGGCAGGAACTCCGTTATCGTACCCTGAGCTCCTATATAACCCCTCCCAACTTCCTTTTAAACTTCCTGCCATATATTTTGGTTGCAAACAAAGTTGCAGACAAGGTTGAACATTTCAGTCTCAAGAATTCAGACTGTACTGTACAGGTTAGATGAGCACTAGAGAATACAACCATTGGTTCGTAATTAGTAATATTTATTGCAATCGAAGTTCCCAGGAGGAATTAGGGTCCTACAGTGCTGGGCACTAATCACACCCCAAAAAACACCTGCCCTTTCCCAAAGGCTTCACAGAAATTATAACCACTGACAGGTACATGCAGCAAGCAGACAAACAAATACTAGGTTGGAATAGCAAGTACCAGGCATGGTGTAACTCTAGCACAAGTTTTGTGAAAACCACAGTGGATGGGAATTTGCAGGACCAAGAAAAAGGAATCTAGATCCCCCGCTAACACAGCATCAGTTGTTGGCAGCAATCCATCCCTTCTACTGCTTCAATACAATCATTCACTTTCCAACAGCTAAAGAATCAATCATCGTAACAGTTACATTTCTAAGTCTGCAGGAAGGCATTGCTGTTCTTTTCCATCTGCTCTCACAAACTCCACTAGGTTGGAGGTTAAAGAGATGGGGAGAGGGAAAGGTAGAGAGAGGGATTTCTTTTACACTGTATGGCCACCACTATTAAAACCAGGAAAGGCAGATGTTGCTATGGATCAGGGAGGCTTCTGGGAAGAGCGGGAACTCTGTTCATCAATGCTGGAGATACGTCTGCTCTAGCAAGAGAAGAATTCTCTTTCAAATATGTCACCATTCTCTCTGAAACTACTTCACTTTATTTAAAATTAAATTCCAAATTTTATTTTTTCTTTAAATCTTATTTATTCTTTAAAAATAAATTCCAAATAATATTTGACTCCAAGCTCACATGGACCATATGGTATTTTAGCTTCTTCTGTCATTAGCACAAGGTGAACATTTCATGATTTGCTCACACATTTATCACATCTATTAATCATCACCTGGCCACAAAGCCAAATTAAAACTGTGTTTGGAACTGAGTTCCAACCAGGGTCCCTAGCCAAGTCAGAAGCTATTCTTACTTGAATTAAGAATAAAACCATGGAATGAAGACACTCCCACCACATGCAAGAGCAGATGAAAATGTCCCCTTGTCCTATTAAACACTATTTTTAGTAGACAAAATGCAAGAATCTGTAACCCACTACTCAGTCATACCTATTTTCTGGGTCATCATATCCCCCAACTACCTCAAAGGACAGGTGGCTACTTTTCCCACACCTGACTGTGCCTGTATTTGAAGAGCACTTGATATGTTACACTCTTGTACTGCTTATGGTAAAAAGGCAGTCACCACTCTCCATCAAGTCCTTTGACCAAAGGGTGCTAATTCTAAATCCAAGTCTTCAGTAATTTCACAAGATGGAGATGCTGCATGGCATATCATCTGGGAGCCTGGGATTTATCCCCTTTAAGTTACAGCTGCGTCAAGTGGCAAGACTGCTTAGATTGCAAGATCTTTGGGGTGAGAGTTATTCTTCTGTTACATAGTTATACAGCATACAGCAGAATATGACTGAAAGTCCAAGGGAAGGAAGATTTGAGATACAATCTTTCAATTATCATCTAGCAAGTATTTGCACAACTACTCACTTTTATTATTCTTTTTTTAATTTTTTTTTAAGTCAAACATAACACTTTCTTGCTCTATAATGCAAGATATTTAACAATAGCTGTCAATCATGGAGACTAACTGGGGAGAAAGAGTGCGCTCAAAAAGAACTGTGTCTGAGAAGGTATCTTCCATTTCAAGAGAGACTAAAACTATTCTGTGACCAGTTTTCATTTCAGACTACTGTTTGCACACATTCAGCATCATAAATTGCTGTGGAAATAACTGTGTACTGCACCGAGCTGACCATTTAATTGGTCCGTAAGACTTTATTTTAAATAAATAACACTGTACCTCATTTTTCACAAAGACCTAATTATCTGCAAATGCGCTTCACTTGCACTGGTCATTTTAAACAGGATTTTAAAGGAGTTCTCTCAAAGGGTTTTATTATTTTCTTTAAATTTTATAATTATTTATAAATTATAAAAATTTTTAATAATATTAAATATTAAAATTATTTTTAATATTACATTATTAAAAAAACAAAACTTGCTCAGCAAGTATTCTAGGACGCTTTTCAGGAGCAATACAGCTGCCGTGTTTTACTCAAGTGAAGTGAGTATTTTAAACAAGATTTTACCAGATCCCTCCCACATGGCAAAGAAGTGTTTTCATTCATTTCTCAAAAAAGTCAATAAATTCATCAACAAAAACAGATTTCAAAGAGTTATTAGAAGCATATTTCACAGTAACTCGGGTAATCATATTTATGTTCCAAAATGGAGTACAAGACCAATTAACTGACAGTTGTAGCAACATACTGTTATCTGTGAATTACACTGCTCACAGGAACAACTGTGTTCAGGAATGCACAATGGAAGCAGGAGATGGGCTCAAGATGTTTTGGAGCAGGCTGAATTACAGACAGATGTACATAACAGCATGTCCAGTCAAAGTGAATTAAAGCAGAAGCATACATAAGTAAACAGACGAAGATGACCAAATCATAATTAACATACCTTGCAGTGACACCTGTGGCTTTCCAAGATAAAAAATCAGGAAGATCAAAGAAATAGCCTGCCTTCTCCCAGCACGATTCTTTCAAGTTCTAACAAAAAAAAAAAAAAGAAAAAAAAAAAGAAAAAAAAGAGCAGATATTAGAGGCCAGGCATGCTCACATCCTTATTTTAATGCATTTACAAAAACCTGGCATTTATGTAAACATGACAAATTTTCCAAACCCAATATTCCGGTCACCCAATCTGCTCTACTCACTTTACAGTGATTTACTGCCTGAAGAACAGAGCCTTTTCCCCACCACAGACTGATCACAAGAAAAGAGTTTCCCATGATGAGTTCATGGAGACACATGTTTCGGATCGATAACATAGGCTCTCTCAGTTCCCCATCAGCTGCTCAATGTCAGAGCAGTCTCAAAGTCATAGACAAGTCTCTCAAAACTAATTTGATTGAAGAATGCCCTACTTTCTAAAATTAACCATTTTAAATTTATTATTTTTGAGTTATAAGTACGGGAAGAAAACAAGCAGCTCTGTGAACACAAGAACAAAGCTTTCAAATTTATTTCAAAATAACTGAAATATGATTGAAGTGTATAAGAACCTGTAAGCTTTCAGTGAAGCTTTCTTCCACAACTAGTACATTCGGGAACTCTCAACTGCCTGATTAACCAGTAACAATCAGCTTTAAATCCTCACTCCAACCCTACAGTTGCTATCACAGCAGGCACATGAATTCACACAAACAACTAACAGAAGTTTATCTTTGCTAACTCTGCCCCTCTGCAAAATTTCCTTGAAATTCGGTAACAACACACCAAGCAGTACAAATGCTATTTGAAAAGAGGTTCAACATTGTTTCTTCAGCTGAGGGAACAACTGAAGACAGCTACAGGACAACCCCCTCCAGTTAAGAGTGGGACACCTGCATGCCTCTGATAGCCATGTGACATTTCCAAACTGCTAATTTACAGAGAGTTTCCAACACTATACTCTGCAGAGAGCTTAGTGGTGTAGAAAGCAAGAAGTCTATCAGAAGAGGTCAGTCATACCAGCTGGGCAAGGCTCTATTCTTTGTCTGTCTCCAAAGTTCAGTCTGATTTCAGCTTATGATAGCAATGCATATTCTTAAAATCTTTAAGATTTTTAAAATTTTAATTAAAAACCTTTAAAATTCTTATAACTTTTCTACAAAAACAGTCTCCACACTTGCCACAGCCAATGATGAGTGGGAAGAAAGTTTCCCCAAGAGTAACATTTTATTCCAGTGTGACATTAGGAGTGGGCATTGCTGTCCTGCAATACAATACCATCGAATGGCCACCTCTGGCCACAGCACATTAAAATAACAGAAGAATATCAAAAGCAAGCGAAAGTCAGTCCTGCTAACCACAAGGTTCACAAATCAGACTTCCACAGGAAAGTAAGACTGCTTTAAAAAATCCACCAGCTTTTTAAATAATCGAAACGTGACATTTTCTCACTTAAGAGCAGCTGGTGTACTAGAAATGCAAATCCTAGCTGGGGTCATTCGGGCACAGAGCCCTGCTAGACGGCACACCTTCAAGTAAGAACACAAGTCAGGTCAATAGTTGCACCTAGCAGGCTAAGGCAAAGCTGGAGAGATACTTCAGAAGAGCATGAAATGGGAAACTATGTGGGTCCTCATCTCTACACAAGAAATTTGAGGGGTGATTTATTTGCCTTCTTGTCTTCTGGCTTTCAGGTCCCATCTTTTTCATCTATGTTTCGTAAGTTCAGGCCAAGACTCTTGTAACAGGATTCCAGAAGCAAAAGACTTTTTAGAGAAATAAAAGTATTAAACACTAAGAGAGTCTCAACCGCACAAGCTTTGTCAACAGCAACTCAAATCCTTCCCCCAAAAACCCTGGAAGAACCTGTGGCACACAGCTGAACAGAAGGTCAAAGTATTTTAGCGAAGGTTCTAGGCTTTGTTATTAGGTTCTTCTTTTCAAAACTTTTTTTCCCCCCAAATTATTCTGAAATTGTCTTGTTAATTATTGACAGTTTAAATTATCTGCATTTGAAAAGCTGCCATCAGTTTCCTCCAGCAAAAATTAATTACATGCAGTATCAAGCATGTACATGCTGAATTCAAATAAAAGATAATTCCATTTTAAGAAATACTACTTGGCTCTATAATTTAATTCTGATACTATGTGATATCAAACCGAAATCTTACAAGTCCAGAAAGTTACTAAAATGAAATCTATCAATTCTGGAAACTAAGGTCAATTAGGTAAGTACAAAAAACCCCAAATTTTGTTTAGTTTTGGATCATGCAAAGAATCTATCTTCTTTGAGTTTAGTTCCTTAAAGCTTCTAAAACTTACCAGATTTCCAGTAAGTTCAAAAAAAGAAATGCTCTGATTACAACTTTTTAATATAAAATGCACAACCTTTGGATGCCTGTCCCTGATCAGTCGGGTTTAGCTTACCTCCTAGACATATGTGGCTGCTACTGACATCAAATTTAACTTTGTATGTGAATCCAAAGGTGCTCCACAGTGTAGTACAAAGGTCCTTCAGCCTGATTGTTTTGATAATAAAAGCCATTGTGTATTGTTAGCATACCTGATAGTCTTCAAGAAGCAACAGAAGTAGTTTGGCTACTGGACAGAAATCGGATTAAGAATAACTGTCCTCTTCAAACAAATTGTTTCATCTAAGATACTCCTTGGATCCTTATTCTATTACTTCAAGAATTCCCAAAAGCCACATGTTAGTGACACTAAAATATGTTGTTTCATGAACATCCAAATGATTCATTCTCTGCCATCTTGATGCTGTGTCATCACTAATTAGTACAGACAAAAAAAAAATCATAGCATGCCCTGATGCTTTTTTCCAAACAAATTTAAAAGTCTCCATGTTTTCGACACTCACTGAAGTTAATTCTAATTTATTTTCACTCGCAGTCAGGAATCTGTGACCACATTAAAAGGACTGTGGAAAAGATCTGGGAATGTTCCCAATGCTGTATTCATATCCTGCAACTCATCCTCCAAACTCACTTGTAAAGAAGCTAACTCAATCTTTCTATTTTCCAGGGGTACTTATGGAGTCCCCTTTCTTTAGCTCTCTCTCTGATTGTTTTGGGGTTTTTTAACAACTATGCCTCCAAACAATAATTTTTTTGAGATGCTTACAGATAATCCCAAATATTTGGGGGCAAAGAGTTTAAGAATTATAATGTACAATGTCTTTTAATCTTCCTAGACAAGAAAGTCTAGAGGAGGGATCAGGGAACTGATACAGAGCACATGAAAGGCCTCCATTGGCCATTTATTCCCTGTCAAGTCAAAAGTTTATCACGAAGCCACACTGCACAGTTTTTTATTGTGTTAAAATACCCACACAGGCAGAATTTCACGTGAGCACCAGCATCCGATACAATTTTTTGGAGACTCGGTTATATACCGAATATATAACCTTCCTATAAGATAAAGTGATCTTCAGACATCTAATGTTTGTGAAAACTTTTCTTCCAGCAGAAATAAAATGTGTATATGAACACCAAAGATGTCCTGACTTTTGTCATTGCTAGTACAGATTAAATATGAATCAGATTATCTTAAATGCCATTATAGACAGCCTTTGTATCAGATCCCTGTTGCCCACAGGATTAACTAAATATGGGCTAGAAGCAAGACATCTGATTTAGCACAGGATATCAGTCCAAATTTCATGGCTACTTACCAGCCAAAACCCACAAATTCAAAAATCATCCCAAACTGGTGTGTTAGAAATCTAGATTAAAACCAGGAGGGACAGATGGAAGCAGAAAAGTCTTTTACCATTTAGTGTAAAAAAGAAAGCTGGTGTGAGCATTCAAGTTCTACATCAGGTCAAAATCAAAAACTAGTCACTTGAAAACCAGAAAAGATGCTCATTCACCAAAGAACTGTCTGTTTTTCCCAATTCAACCCCAAATTTGAATCTCAATCTCCCAGGCAAACTGTAATAGTAGGGTATGTAGTGTATCACTCTCTTTTTCTAAATTACAGAAAACAAATATACATTGTGCAAAAGGAAGAGAACAACTGATGACTTAATGCACATGCTCAAGAGGATGTCCCACGCCCTGTCCCAATTCAGAGAAGGCAAGGACTTCGAATTTGGATCTCCCACACCTCAGATCAGATGCCAAGCTGTGCAAACAGAGCTATTCGGAGATACCCAAGATAGGGTCTGAGCAAAAACTCTATCCTTGCCAGTGCCAAGGCTGCAAACTGATCAATTTTGCAACTACCAGCTGCACACTAACTGGTTAAAAAAAATAACTAACTGAATTGTCAGATTCATCTTAAGGCTAGAACTGGGGCAGGGGGGAGAGGGGGGCTTGGAAAGTAACCTCTTAGAGTAAGTCTACGCTGAAGGTGGAGAAAACTGCCTTGCTGCAGTCTCTACCACCAAGACACTGTCTTAGACAGATGCAGGTATTTTCAAATCCCTGAGGCACCCTGAGCGTAGCACCACAAGTCAGGCAAGCATCAGAGCCCAGAGTCCATCAGAAACGGCTACAGAGGGACAGACCAAGCACATCAATGGTTGGGTCAGCAGAAGACTTGTAACAAGGCAAGAAGGACAGTCTACATGCATGTTGTAAGCCTCAGCACAGTGCAATGGAGAGATGCAGCTGAGAGACAAAGTAGGACATACTTAGAGGTGTAGGTGCTTCATATCTCCCAGTTGTTAACCCTTTTTTTAAATGGTACTTCTGCTTGATTAGCAACTGCAACTAAAAGCCAAGCTCAACAGTCCAAAGTACAACTTAGGCATACATGTCTGTACTACGTAAGAATTTTGAAACAGAGCTGTTAAAGCATTTATAAACAATTCTAATCAAGAGTTCAGTTCCAAACTCAGTAGCCTGGACTCATTCTCACTTAATATGGAATTTATTATTTAATTTAAAAATATTCAGTCACATTCAACAAAACAAAAAGTCAGCTGCAAAGGCAGCAAGCAATAGAGACGACATGCATCAACAAAGAAGCTGCTGCCAAGCTCATGCCAATACATTCACTATTCTTCTTCCCTCTATAGCCACGGAAAGATGTTTTAATTGTTTCTGTAAGTTATCCCACTGGTGGCTTCAAGTCACAAGTATATAGAAAGAAGAGCAATGATGCATAAAATGGCAGTTGTAACTGAAGATGTGAACTGACATACAGAGAGATCACTGACCACTGTGCCAGAAAGAAAAATAAAGATTACTCAAAATCTATTGATTTTAGTTATTAATTGCAGAGGAATGATGTGCTAGCCAGTTACTCTGTGAAGCGATTTTTTTGCTATAGGGAGTCTCTTCTTTGCTCTTATACACCATGTTAAGAACAGGGTTGTGAAAGCACGGTATAGATAGACTGGATTTCATTTGGAGACAGTTACTAAGCAAATACCTACTCCCAGTCCAGTATCCCCCACCCATTTAGAATAAGCTACAGCATCTCTGATTTAATGGGACGAGTATTTTTTAGAAATAGCTGACTTGTAATGTCATTAGTATAAGGAAAACATAACAAGCATCCTTTTGTTTTGGCACAAGCTACAGTAAAACTTCCAGCCAGAAATTAGTAAACAAGACTTTCCCCTCTGCTACCTCTGGGAAGAAAAATGCTAACAGACTAATTCTAGAGCTGGACAAACCTTCACTGCAGTTTTTACATTGCTCTGTTTAAACTAAGCTCTCACTGCTGTCATGTTGGTTTGCCATGCCATAGACATCCATACAGTCATTTTGTACTGACAAACATCTGTAGCAAGATATTTTCCAAGTGAAGGAGTATGTACCTACATTTTCAGTTCATATGCATGCCAGATATACCAGCACTATCTACACACTCATTCAGGCAGTGAACATCCAATTTCTTTAGCCAAAGTCAACAAAACAGCACAACCTGCTTAGCAAAGCTGCAAAAAATATACCCACAACTACAGAAGTAAAGAACTATTGCATTAATGTTTTGCAAGACAATTCTAAATAACGAAGAAATCTAAAGAAATAGCAACAAGAGAAAGACCCAATAACCTGAGATTACTTTCCTTTTCAATGAAGTTTACATTTGAACTTATCTTACTGACTTTAGGAAGACTTGGTCAGAATTATCTTTCACCTATTTGCTAAATAATTGTGAAAGGATAATGATTCTTTATTTCAACTTCATCTACAGTCAACGGTCTTAATTGAGCTGACCACACTCAGAAGTCAAATGTGATGGTATTCACAGAAATCACCTTTTTAAAGAAATTTTAAAGAAAATTCATATATTCATATTGCTTCATATTACAGAGTTAACACTGGACTTCTCTTTTATCATCACATGGTCCACGTGGGCAAAGAAATACAATGTTCCTCATAAGTGGACCACAGATGTGCACACTTTAACCAGACTGCCCCATAGGCTCTGCAGTAGTGGTATTTGGTTGAACGTTTACTGCAAACAGCTGTCCCCAACATGCAAACTCCACTTGCAGTGATGGCTTTCTCATATGAACACCTATCTGCAACCACAAACATCAAGACCACCCAATTAATTTCACATAGGCTAACTACCAGGTGCCAGAGGGTAAAATGATTCAGCAGCAATCAAACCAAACTGAATCTAAGCCAATACAATTCAAACAAGACCTCAGAAGGCCTATTATGGCCTTCATACTTTAGTTTCATACTTCAAAGCTCAAATGGAATAGAGATGAAGAGCTGAAAGAACAGAATAACCCTGAAGCCTCCAGTCACTAGGTAAATCCTTATTTTGTGTACAGTGGGAATGTTAAGGAGATGAAATATTAAAAAGAAAGCATTATATAAAAGTTAAAAAGAAGCAGTTGAAAGTAACTTGGGACTTCAATTAAAGCTGCAGCATCCCTCTGCAAATAAACACAAGTGTAACAAGAAAGCCGATAAGGACCAGCATCTACTTCTCATACAACTATGTCAGCTCATTCCTCACAGTGAGGTCATCTTCAATTCTAGTAACAGGATGATGTAAATGGAAAAGCACACTGAAGTCACCTTAGCCCTCTCCCCTACTCCTCCCTCTTCATTACTTCTAACCAATTCAGAGTAAATTTGCAAAGTCATATTATTTAGCAGAAATTCAATTCCTTTCTCTGAGAGACAGCCTAATCATTCGAAACTTAGCGATACTGCTGAACTGACCTACATCAGACCCTTCCTCACAGAGGTCAAGTTTTCAGATACTACAGCTAGGAGAGCCCAGGGCAAAAGTGAGAAGATAGGATCTCTTAATGTGGCCTTCCATAGTCAGGTTAGCATCATGGAAAGGGAGGGGAGGCTTTGATGACAACATACATGCAATTAATCTACAGGTATAACAACAGTCCAAATGTTCACTAAGTATCAATACCTTAAATAACTTCATTCCAAAAGTGCATCTAGTTAGTCTACTCAATCGCTAGTCTCCTGAATGACTCTTAACAAAATAATTTAATTTACAGTCACATTTCTGCAACTTCTTTTTTATTAGCAAGACTGCAGTTTCATATGACTGAATCCATGAAATATGGAACATGGAAAAGTCAAGGGAAGTCTTGAATATTTACCAGTTAGGCAATAAACTAAAAAAGAAACATTTACATTTATGCCAGCCTAAATAACTTTGAAGCTCAAGAAAACAATGTTAAAGAGTTCTGAAGAACTGAGGATCCACTGGAAGGAACATACTTCATTAGGACTAACTTAAATGTTCTTCCAATTACATGCTGTTTATTGTTACAAATACATAAAGTTTGATTAAAAGAAAAGTATCAAACATTTTCCCAATGACACAAAAGTTACCCCTGCTAGTTACTTCAATGGATTTATAAATTATTCTTAACTATTATTTTTATATTTATATTACACTATAAAAAGTACCAGGATACTTTATCATAACTTCAGGTATAAAGCAGTTATTTTCCCCACTGCACCCACTCTGCAAAGCCTAGACCAGCGCAAGCAGGTATGGAACGTGCACAGCTCCGATCCCAGGCACAGATGTACAGGGAGAAAATAGCAAAAACATTTAATAGCAGAAACATTAAATTCCTGGGGAGTTCAAAAAAGTTCCAGGGAATTCAAGGTGAAAGTCAACAGTGAATCTTCATATATTAGGGTGTACCCACTGACCTGGAGCATGACTGTACAAAGTGTACAGCTGTGCTTTTTGTTTTGTTTATAAACATCCATGTATTGTACATATTGTAGCCATGTCAAGCTTTCTGATCAAAAACTTGTCAGAAACATCACGCCTACCACAGGGGCACAGGCCCAAAGCACCTTCTGGATACACCTCAGTTCGGCCAGTTTTGATTATGGTTGGTCATAGAAGAATGTGCCCAATCCATTGCTTCCCCTTCCTGGCATTCTGCCAGGGAAATGACAACATTAGGTAGGAGTAGTAAGAAAGGAATAAGGAAGGAAAGGGAAAAAAACCCCATCCCTATGGTCCATGGCATGCAGATGTTGACTGGGGAATGACAAGGTTCACCGTCTCATACATTTCAAGGACTAAAAGGCAAATGAAATTTTAGGAGCATGTTTCAGAAAAAAAGATAACTTCACACAAAGTACAGTTAAACAGTGAAACTCATTACCACAGGACACAGTGGGTGCAAAACGTGCCATGTGAGTTCAGAAAAAGATTAGCTAAGTTCATGGAGCAAAACACTCACTACCAATCAGACAAAAAAAATGAGGCAAGCAGATTTCTGGTCTGACCCATTATGGTTCTTGCATCAAGCAGCAGGCTGCACCACTTGCAGTCAGATGGCTGGAAATAGTTCTGGAAATACTGGGAGTGCTTTCAGAAAAAACTTGAACCAACTGTACATATTTGCAGAGGTTGGCAGAAAATTCTGGGAGAGCACTTTACAATATAGCAACAGATTTTTGGGATGCTTTGAGAGGGATCTTATTTTAAAGCAGCTCCTGAGACTGCAGTGCTCACTGGAGCAGGCAGTACCTCGGTAGGAAAGGTTATTTCAGCTATGATATAGAAAACATAAGCAGAGGTGAGGATTTAGTAAAGATAAATGAACTTCTCAGATCTACAATACTTTAAAGAAACCTTGCTGGTAGCAGATTTGGTGACATTTAGTAGTCAGGGAAGCTGGAGAGGCTGAAGGCCACAATCACAGACAGCCAGGCACACAGTGCGGGCAGCCACTATGTAAAACTCCCCCAGGCAGTTCTGCCAACACACCTCAGCCCTAACATTCCAAGCTCACAACAATTCCATCTTGGCCCTCTCCTCAGCAAGGGCCATGTTTTTACAGAGTCTAATTTTATGCACATGAAGTTCCCACCTAGCCAACTGATTTAACATGTGGTCTGCGCAAACCAGGTAAAGTGCAGTTATTTTCTGAATACCAGTTGTCACAATTATTAAACAGAAGCACAAGGGAATAGCAGTTTAAACTCCGCAAAGCCTTCAGATAGTCTCAGTTAACAAGCATACAAAAAACCGAAAAGTTTCTTTCTACTTGCTAATCTTGTGACTCTCCCAATGGATGTGAAAATCAAACTTCCTTTTTACCAGTTTGTGCATTATCACTAGCTTACGAAATAATCCTGCAATCAGAATAGAGTATTTTTTCCTTGTGGTATATAAACTAGATCAAAATCTCACTCTGCCACACCTCTGGGAACTGTGCAGTATTAGCAGGAAAGAAATATACTAAACACAGAAAAGAAAGATCATACAACTCAAAACACATGAAGGAAACGTTAACCATTTTATAAGCAGTTTTCCTGACCATGCCTTTAATACCCATGTCATATTTTATTCCTATATAAAATATTAATATCAAAAAAACTGAAGAGACATAAGTATTTATTATTTGTAGACCACTTGAAGACACTCCACTGAATAACAACATATGTGCAAACTGGTGTTTTAGCTCACATTTGGAGAACCTGACATTCGAAGGTACTGTAAAATTTGCCTTCCTTGGCAAAAAGTGAGCACACCGGCATTACATGAGGCTGAATTTCAGCTGTCAGGCTAACACGAACCTTTGATGCTAGCCCTAAAAGTCATGCAATACATAGGCACATTATTGTGATTGGCTGTCACTCTTCACGCAATTCCTTTCATCCTCCTACTTTGCAACGTGTATAGAAGCAGTAAGCAAAGACTCAATCACATACTTCTCCAAAGCTAAGAAGTTTAACACTACACGCCCACATCTCAACTGATTACAATCACCTCCATAATAAATATTATTGTGCATTCTCATGAGCTGGCTGAGGTGCTACTGTAGATGTTGCTTAAGGTTGCCTGAGTTAAACAAGGTAAGCTTAAGCAGTTTAACAGTATGTCTTTGCTAGTCCACACAGGATGCAGGAACTGTTGTGTGAGCAGCTCAGCAAGCAGACCCCAAGGTAAAAAAAGCCCTCTCTTAAGGATAATAATCTCCTTAGCTGGTATGTCAGGAGCTGAAAGGGGACATATGAACAAGCCCTGTTCTATAATGCCCTTCTGCTACTGTTTGGCAGTTAGGGTAAGGTGAATTCTATTTCCTACCCATTTGCTCATGGAGGGAGCAAGTCCTGCAATGCTGGCCACCCCCTTTATACTACATCAATTATGTCACAGGGCTTTGGGACCATAGCACAGAATTACATCTCTGGGGACCACACTTAGAAGCCCCATAGTCTGGGCTTTCCTGATCAGTCAGGTACCGATACTCCAGACCTTGCAATATAAAAATGTTTTAAACACAATGGATTCACTTAAGGTTTTTAAAGCTTAATTTTATTATTTATAAAATGACTGACATATGATACTCATAGCTCGAGATGGAAAGAACTAGTAGATGGATATTTGTTTTTCAGTATAGCAGCTACAAAGAACTATTCTCTATTATCGTTAATCTGTCAGTACCTGCTTCTACCAGTTAATTCCTTTGACCTTCCCCAATCTGCACCTTGTTACTGTATCATGGTTCCTGTTTGTAAGGACAGTAGACTTTGGCTGCTTGAAACTGGCAGCAAGTAATTTACATTTGTGCTTTGTTAAAATGACAGCAAGCATCATTGAGACCAAATGTAAAAGCCAGACTGCAAGAGGTCATAAAAAATTCAAGTGGCAAACATTTCTCCTTTTATCTGACAGTTATTATTAAAAGGCCATACATCATTCTGTAACACACAGAATTTAAATGCAAGAGACAGAGGTAGAGTTCATTATGAACAAAGCACCTTCCCTCTACAGGTGGTCTATTTCCTACAGGTGGGACAGAACTAAATTGAAGCTCTAACTGAACAGTTTCTCTACCTGCAGCCAAAGACATCACACAACCCCTCACTGTTGGATACAATGCCTCGCAGGCAGTACCTCTGGCCAGGACAGCCCATGGTGAGATGGTGCCTTTTTCAAATTGCCCCAGAAGTAGCACCTACACCTCTGTAAGCATCCCCAGCTACAGTAGTTGGAGCAGGAAACACTCCTCCATAACTAAATCCTAGGATGCTTTGTAGACCTATTCGCTACCTGCAGCTAAATCTCTGTGTGTGTGTGTGTATATATGCACACACACAAAACCTTAAAATCAGGTAAGAAAGGCATATTAAATGTTTCTATCAGGAAACACTAGATTTCAATAAAATCAAAGATATTTCTAAACAACTGAGAGGAAAAAAAGAACCTCAAAACATTTTAATTACAGCTTAAGGCTGGCCTTACTTTGCACACCTTTGAGCTGAAGACTTTTGTTTTAGAAATTTTGTTTGCAGAAATTAACAAAGGGCATTACTCACTAGTAAAAACACGCCACAGTCTTAGGTGTACTCACTTCCTTTATCCACAGCAATTTAGGTGGCTGCATTTCCACAGACATCACCCCCCCTACATAGCTCAAAACCCTGTGATGCGTTGCATTGATGCACTCAACTTGACTGACTGCACGATGGTCCATCCACATAATAACATTCCTATAGTTTTGTCCTTGGGAAAGAAGAAGAAAAGAAAAGAAAAAAAGATGTTATTTTAGGTCTGGTTTAACCCCACCTCAGTACTGTAAATTACTAGACTCTAAGCCACTTCACACTTTCAATTCTACATAGAAAACTTAAATTCTATTTGTGTTAATAATTCACAGTAGATATCTAAAGACAAAATTCTAGCCCTCTGAACCAACTTTAAGACATGCTGAGCCTTGAGAATGCTGACTGAAACCAATCAGGCCTGTGAGCATCCAAGAACTTTGAAATGATATGCTCTTACAGACTGTACTTCATGCAAAGAACCCAAACTTCTCGACAAAGTACCACATATTTAGTTAAAAATAAAAAGAAGCATTTTGGTGACTATGAACTAAAAACGTGTCAAAATATGAGCAGTTACGTTATAAACTGAAATTAACTCAGCTGTCAGCTAGTTAAGACAGCTACAGGGATTCTTCTTCCTGTTCTGTTCTGAGAAGAACTACCCTAACTCCTTTCAGAAATTCAGAAATACAGTTTCAGGGGGTAACTTGCCGAAATGCTTTTATTCTGGATGTGGAAGGAGAGAGCATTTGGCAAGTCTGCGTAACACTTGAAAACAAGAAGCAAAGAATGTTTTATCAAAATTAACCCACAGAGGACCTGCTAGACAGGTAGAACAGAAATCCAGATGATACTTCCGATTCCTCTCTTGCTGAACTTCACGACACAGCCACTCATGCATAATCTTGAAAATATACTCCGAGACAAGGCAGAAGTATGAGGCACACCAGTATTTCTAACATCAGTTGAAATACAACTTAGAACTGTGAGACTGCCTGAAACCACACCATCGCACACCCCTACGAGTGTTACAGTATTCAGCGCATCCTTGTCTTTTTATTTAATAACATCACTGCATAAATTCAAAAGTTCTTGGGGATATCAGAGAATAAAAAATGAGAACTGAATTTGACTCAATAGACCAAAATAGCCCCAGACATCATTAGGCACTGAACTGACTGTAAAAGACTCTCAAACTGAAAAATAAATAATCTCATCTAAATTTAGTGAAGGACATTTTGGGGGCAAAGCTGGTTTTCTGAGAAGGATAGGAGAAGATGACAAATACGTCTGAGAATAGAAAGGGAACTTACACAGAATTGTGATTATCGCTCTGTAACTACTGATTTAGCACACACCTAATCTTACATGGGATTCACTGGAAACAAAAAAGCGCATCACAGACTTTTTGAGTCTTCTGAATCATCTACTCAAAAACTAGTAAGAAAAATAAAATGTTTAGAAAAAGATCACAGACTGTTTCTGTTGTTCAGCATAGTCCCAGACAAAGATGGAACATTACTGTGATATAACACACAAGCTGAACCTCTTGCCTGCAGCTTCATGACAGAGCAAGCAGTTAAGACTATAGCAACACTAACATTTTTAGCATTCCTTTAGCCAGTGTGCATGGGCATTTATACGCACTATAAAAGCTGTGATTAGTAAAGTCTGAAGGAGAAGAAAACACACAAGAAAGAAAACATGAGCATAGATTTCTCTAAGAAGCACTCTCTGAGCCAAGATGAATGTATTTGATCTTAGGATGTCAAACATTTGGCGAAACAGCAAGTAATTCTTATCTCAAATTTAACTTTGCAGCAAAACTATAAAAGTAAAAACAGAAAAAAAATCCTCTTGTAATAAAGATTCTCTGTCATCTACACCTCCAAGAGCCAGCCCCATAACTAAGCATTTGGGTAACACTGGAAGTTCACTCACATCAGTGGCACAACGTGCACAGTAACACCAATTTTTGTGCTGGAGCCCTACCTTCACAGTTGACTGCCAAAGGTTGGAATTGTTTATCCACAACAACAAGGGAACATGTAGCATCAAAACCAACCCCTCGAATCTGGCTAGCATCTACTCCACGGACCACTTTCTGCAAATACACAAAACAGACAAGAACACAAATATATCCATATATATGCATGTGAACTAGTCAGCACAGAAAACGAGTTACAAGTTAGAAATGCAAGTTCGAACTCCAGAATTTTGAGATTCAGTGTTCTTTAACACCTCTAATCAAAAAGACATCAAATTACAAAAAATGCTTTGGTTTTCAAAACTGAATTCAAAGGTCCATGGAAAAATCTTTAATAGCTTTTTAATCTTACTAGCCACAGGCTTGGATAAAAGCAGGAAGCACAAAAATACCAGAAAATCAAGGAAGCAGAAAACTAGCAATGTTCATTTTCTCTCTTTTTTAAAAAACTGGAGCTGAGCTGTATGTGAAACATGGACATAGGATTAGGGCCAAGTGTTTACAGTTACTTCACTCAGTTCCCACCTGTAAAAGCAACGACCTTCTAGAACTGCTTTGGTAATAATTGTGCCATAGCTTTTTGTCTTGCAATAGTGAAGGGTCCCAAAAATAAAGTTGGTCAAAACCTGTAGCAGTGATAATGCCTCTGCAATGCATACATTTTCAAAAGCTCTGCTACCAATTTTGGATAGCATACTTTTTGGAAGATTTTCAAAAACAAAAAAAAAAAAAAAAAAAAAAAAAAAAAAAAATCACTGCCCCAAAAGGTCTGAACTCCATGGCTTCCAGCAGCACTGGAAAAAACCCCCACAACACCCACATGGATTAAGTGCCAAGTGAGGATGCAAGACACCTAAAATGTAGTGCAGTAATAAAATGCCACTTCTCAGCAACAATAAAAATATCATTATTTTAATTAGTACTACAACGAAATACTTTTACTAGACTTGCTACAGTGCCAGTCTCTTACTGGCTCTGCAAAGCTATAGTTTCAAAGACCATTTTTTATGGCTTACATATAAGAGATTGTATTTAAAGAGGTCCAGAGCAAGAACAAAGCAAATCACAAAGAGAAAAATCACACAAGTAGAATAAAAGACTTGCAGTGATTTATCATCAAACTGTTCTTCCCTATCAGTCCTGTCACTCCTGCTTTTCCTTCCTTCCCCCTCACCTCATCTCCTTCATCTCAGGGAATTTCTGCAGAGCCGAGCTCATTAATGTTTGAAAAGGCTGATCAATAACAAGAGAATGGGTGAACTGTCCATCTGCAAATTACCAAGCATATCATTAATATTTAAAAAGCCAACCTCAGAACACAGAGCAGGCTGGGGCTTTATTAAGAGAGATGAAATGGCCTACATGTGTGCTGCCAAGCAAGGTCACTAATTTGCTTTTACCACCAGCATGTATGGGCAGATCGTTGCATCAGAACATACAAATTCTCTCTTATGGTGAGGTTTACTTCATTCTGGATTTATGCTTGATACTATCCACAAACATTTATTTTTTTTTTAATCTTATAATACTGGATCCTCTTATAATAAAGATCACAGGTGACAGTTGTTAGGCACCATCCATAAACCAGATTACGATTTCTCTAGTAAAAATGTTCCTTTGACTCCAGTGCAGCACAATGCAAATCTTTAAATACATGCAGTACCAGGTTTTGAGCAACCCTGACTCCTCAAAGAACTGTCTCGTGGCTAGAATATACACCAGCGAAACAAACCCCACAGATGTGAATCCTGAAGGCAATGGCTAAGTCATCCCCCTGAACTAACAGCACAAAGGAATTTATTTTCAGTTGTAGCACAAGCTTCTATCGCTCTGGCCTTCAGCTCCTCACCTATCTAGTAGATGCCATGAGGCTACATCAGCTGTATCCTCAAGGCGCCTTTAATGCACAAGGACGGTTACAAATTATACAGTAATACAGCATGCACAGAACTGAATGGTAAAGGCCAGTGACTGGAAGACCTTAAAACTTTCAAAACTCGAAGAGCTACCTGCAACACACATCTCCTTCATTTTGTTTTTCTTCACGTACCTTTGTGACTGAGCAACAAGCAGCCCAGATGTCTGCAGAGGATTGCTCATAGTGGTCTGGTTGGGGCTCCCAAATTTGGATTGGCTGATCTGCATGTGCCACTACTGTCCCAAACCTGTCTACCAAAGCCGCACGAACACTTGCTGACCCGACATCAATTCCAACATAGTATTTTACCAGACTTTGCTTCTTACTGTTCATTTTTAATAAAACCTGTTGGGGAAAAATAAAAAAAGGGGTTAAGAACAGATAAAATGACTGATGATGGAAAACTGCGCTGAACAGGACAGGAGTGATGCTGTACAGGCACTTTGCTTACTAACTCTTTTTTGCAGCAACTCTTCGCTTGGTATTTTTTAATTAATTTGAGTTTTCAAATCTTGCACTAGTTGAACCATTTTTCTTCAAATGTTTGCTTTTAAGTCACATGGCACAGAAGCACCTGAAAAGCAAGTTGCAAATTTGCCCGTAAGAATATGCATGCTATGATAAAGTCCACGCACTCACACAGTCGAGGAAATGAGCAGCAGTCATGCAGTACCACGTCTACGTAAAGAGAAAAAGAGGGAAGGAGACAGGAAGGGAAGGAAAGGGTACAGTTCCAAACTCAGCAGCAATGAGGGGCTAGTGCTTTACACAGAAGGGAAATTTCAACCCAGACACTCCTGGGTTTTTCTGAATTCTGGCAGATGGGGAAGCTGCTGATGCCTGGTAAGTTGAATTCACCTCTGGACAAGACAGCAAGAACCACCACAGATAATGTCATTGCCTCAAGGCAAACAAATTATACTCCTGAAGCAGTGAAAGGGGTGGTGTGCCTGGCTCCACTGAACCCTGACCTGAAGAGGAACCAGCAGCCAAGAGCTGCTGCCTCCCTTAGAGCCAACCAGCTAATGATGGGAATATTACTGCTGAGTGAGACAGTGAGCCAGGCTGAATTTCTGCAGAATCTGAAGACAGTTTCCCCTCCCCAAAAAAGTGTTGTGATGCTGATACTTAAAATAACTAAATGACAATCTGGTACATACTATCCAATTTGGAGCCCTTCAAAAAAAACCAACAACCAAACCATCAAACACCTGAGAAACAAACTGATTACATTTTTAAGAGCTATCCATCATCAATCCACACAATTTTAAAGACTCAGAAAATAATAAGCTGAAAATGTGTTGAGTTATGAGAGCATCCCAGGAAATCTCTGCCCATTATCTGACAACCTACAAGAACAAAGTGAAGTTAATTGATTTAATTATTCACAATGTGTTGCTTATTTCACCATATTATGTTTAACTATTTGACATTTAATACAGTGACAAATGCACTGTACTTAATTTCTCACAGTTTGTTCTTAATTAATAGTTAACATTTACATTTTAATCAAGCTGGGAGAGTACTAAGAGCTGATACAGAGTATCATGAAATGTCAGACAAGTATCAAGTTCAGTGCTTGTATGAACCCACTAAGCCTCGGGAACACATGAAAACAGCTGATACGTAGCTTCTGAATTCCAGAAAATGAACAGATCAATTATAATGTCATGAATACGCAGTATTTACAGAGCACCAAAATGGCTCCACTTAAAACCAGCCCATCTCCCCCAAAGAAGTGACCTGGATTACTTCTGTATATGGAGGATGAGTTGGTTAGAGGGAAGGGCACAGGCAAAGGGGAAAAGATTCGGAAAGCACCGCTTAGTAGAACAATAAAATTATTCGCATTTCAAACCAATTCTTTTTTTTTTTTTTTTTTTTTTTTAAATAACCTGAGTTTGGTGGCAAAGGGTAGCAAAAGCCTGATAGAAAAAGCAGTGGAACAGAAAATGGTGAAAGTCCTCTTTCTACCTTCAGACAATAATAGCTGATCATATAGTAATGGAAATGATACTCAACTTTGGAAGCAATGGTTTTTAATTGTTTTATTTCTACATGACAGAAAACCAAGACCTCTTGCTGCCCCACCCCCAGAAACATCCAGAGTACAGGTCAAGATCTATCCTTGGGTGTCAGTTTGAACATAGTGGTGGCACAATGTCAGTAGCTGCTGACATCTATGGTTGCCTTGTAACCACTGCTCTTGATGGGCAGCTGGTCAAATAAAGAAGAAAAAGGGAGTCCCTTATCTCAGAAAAGCCCAAGCACCATTCTAGATAATAATTAAGCAGCGTAACACCTGAATTAGGACAAAGTTTCATTTGCACTTAAAACAGCATAAACCAACAAGAAACCTACCCAGCTTCCCCTCATCCTACTCCGTAAATGGTTCATGGAAATGTGGTTAGTCTGTGGAGATCTGTTATCACAACCTGTCCCATACGATCATTTTGTACAGCCTGAACCTGTCATTTCATGCTTAGACTATGGCTGCGGGGGGGCAGGGACCATTTCTTCATTCTTCACTTTGACAGCCTTACCATGAGGGAGTTCTGTCCATCACTGGAGCTCCTAAGCCACCTGGTACAAACCAAAGCAGCCATCACACCACATTCTGCATGCACCACGGTGGGGTCACTACACGAAGCTGTACAGATCATTGGCTTCTAACAATATCAGAAACTAGAAAAAAATCAGCGTTACAGAGCATATTGCAGTACTGATGGAACTACCAACTACTCTCTCTCAGCATACTGATTCTGCCCAGTAGATTAGGTGCAATCCACACTAATCTTGTTAAGCAAGGTCATCCGTTCAAGCGATGAGCAATCAGCTAAAAATAATGGTGTGCCATGAGTCTAACACCTAGGAATATTGGCAAGAAAGCTCGCTTTATTTTCTTGGCCCTGGCTCTATGACCTGGTCAGACTAACAAAAGCTAATGCCTCTGTCACAGACAGGACAGTTCTCCTGATATCAGTGATTAATACTGCATCTGTCAGCTGGGGATACTTACAGCACTCTCCACATTCCTCTTAGCCCTTGGCTGTAAAAGCAGTTTTAAGACATTCTTTGCAACAGATGATGTTCACTTTTTAATTTTGCACTCCATCTCCTCAAAGTTTAAAAGGCTGGCTGCAGATGCTGCTAGCTACTTGCATGAAATTTTACTATAAAGAAATTGCATAAGACTGTTCCTGATACTATCTCACGAATTTCCCTCTTTTTCCCTATTTCGGCACCGCCTTTAGCTGCTGACTCATAAAAAGATGAGAATAAACCACAAGCTGCAAAGCAGAATTTTTTTTTTTTTACATAGGCAAATCTTTCTTACTTGCTTTTCACCAAATACAAATAGCAAAAGGAGTATTTTACATCCTGCCTCTTTCTGTCTCACACACACGCGTGCGCACAATATTATTCTAAATTTTTATTTCTCTTCTTGTTATGGCAGCCTTGATTTTAGCTCATTAACGTGTTTTTGCTACTTAGAGAACAAGCTTAACAGATGTTAGAGAATGAAGCTCATAGTACCTCCTACTCAGCACTTAAAATTATGGCTTTGCATTGGATTCTTCCCACAAACATTTGAAACCTGGAACCCAGTCAGCCCATGTAATGTTTACTTTCCTTTTTTCCTTACTAAGCAATGAGGATGTGCATGTGTGAGTGACTGCGCAGGAAGCAGTTTGTTTACGTGCTCAAGCTGTACATATCAGCTTATGCATATCCACTATTTTATTTCTGTAAATCAGTGGACATCAGAAAGAGTTAAATGACAGAGTCCAAAACCAAGAACAACAAACCAATTTTAGCTGGTCTTTCTCAGAATAAAGGTCAACTAGATTTATAAAGCAAAATTTCAATATCTTATGAAAAAAGGCTAAAAGTAAATATTAATCCTTTTTTCAAGCACAGCAAGCACTAAGTTACCCAGCCTGTTCAAAGTATAGCATCTCTCCGATTGGATCGGATCTGCTTGCAAAAACATAATTTTATGCCAAGAGATTTTCTGGAATACCAGTCTCTTGGTATGCCACCTATTTGTCAACTGGATCCAGAAAAAGCACTATCATCTCTAGGTCATAAGTGTCACTAGTTAGGGACTCTGCCTAAAGGTATTTCTTGAGAACCTAAGAACACAGCAGTGAGGTTGGTGGATAATATTTACCCAAAGTACTTTAATAAGAATTAAAAAAGGAATGTTGTCATTCAGTTTTGTTTACAGAAGATTCCTTTGGTACAAGAAGAAGCTCTAAATCAGAAAGGAAGAAACTCTTTAATGGAGTTCAAAGGTAGAACAAGGTCCCTTGCTTTGGAATCTGGACGCCAACCTTCATTGCCATATGCAAAGAAAACTTTCTTGTGCAAAGAAAACCCTGTTTTGGATTTTGTAGCCAAAAATACAAATTGGATTCTTAGCATACAACTTCTGCAGTCAATAAAATCATGAGGAAAACAGCAAACCAGAAAAACAATTGAAATAAAAAGGTCCAGTCAGATGGATAAATACCTTGAACACAGTACTCCCAACAAGACACCAAAATATCTGTTGTATGGGTGATGCAAGTTTATGGCCTTCCCAAGCAGCAGAAAGCAGCGGTGATGGTATCACTGACCTTCTACACCCCTGAAGTATCTAAATCAGGAAGCCCAGCTTCCTGCAGCCAAGAAAAAAAGCCTCCAAAACTTCAATAGAGCTTTGCCTGTCCAGAATTAGGGCCTCATATTAACAATTTATTGTTTGGATTTGCAAACAGAAGGAGACAGAGCAAGAGAGAGAAAAAAAAAATTAAAGACATGTCCAGCTTGACCGTGTTAGCCCATGACTATAATTGCTAAGACAAGGACAAGAAGCCAAAATTCCCTCCAAGCGCTAAAACAGCAATGGCCTCTTTCTTTGCAAATCACAGCAGGGATAGAATGGCTTTTCAAACAACCATTTATGATCAAAGGACTACAGCATATGATAAATATTTATATGGCTCATTAAATAATAGTCTGTATAAATATTATTCAAAATGTGTGTGCTGGAAACCACAGACTTCCCAGTTTATCCTTAAACAAATGTGCTAGTTTCCCCACATAGGCAATGAAAAAAAGGGAGGGGTGAAACTGTCATTTGCAAAAATATTTCTTTTTAAAAAAAAATCTATAACATTGTTTAATTTGAAAGGAATGACTAAGTAACCAGATGACTCATTACAACTAACTACTAAACTCAGTCTCTCCTACAGTACTTCATGGTTATCAAATTGCCAGGACGTACCTTTGTTAAACTTAACAGTACAGGAAGGCTGCACACTCCCATGCACACAGGCCGCAGCTCAGCAGAAGAATTTATCAGCAGCAAGTATAGATTTTGTGGTACCGTCTGCTTAAAAACCAGGAATTATGAAGGACTGGCACATCTGTTGTAAACTTTGATCTTTGGAATGCTGCAGGCTGCCCAGACCCAACAATCATGGATAAACAGTATGTTTTTAGTAGTGCAGCTGTACTTTTCTACGGATTACCAAGAAAAAGATTAACAGGCTCAAATTAGGCTTCATAATCCTAGTGTGAAAAGGTCTAAATGTGTTAAATAAAAGCTGCTTTTCACTTGTAGAAAGGAGATAAAACAAAAGAAGCACTTTTGACGTTATATTGGCAATTCTAGCACTTTGCTGGCTTTCTAGGGTTTCAGTAAACTAACAAAAGTGGTGGTAGTAGAGTGGCAATCTCTTCTTGAGGACAGTGAACATCCCTTCCTCTTCCAGGTTTTTTAATTCCTGTTTGGATGTGAAAAGACAAAGGTGGCACATGTCTGTGTGGGACAGTGGGAGCAGATGGGGAATTCTAACACTGTGTTGAAGGGCGGGACTAATATAGAATAATACCCCTAAATGCCCAAGGGACTATGCTATAACTATCAACAAGCATTTACTTCTCAGCTACCCAAGAGCAAACAAAACAAAAACAAGGAACAAAAGCACACCTCCTCTCCCCTTTTCCCTTCCCAAAACAGAAACACGTACATGCAGGAGATCTGTGTCTTAGGAATGTGAGGGCTGTATTAACAATAACAAAACTGGAATAAAAAAAAAAAAAAACCAAGCTGGAGAAAGCATGCTTCTTCACTCAAAACAAAACACTTCTGGATTATTTCATGCATTCTCTGGTAAAGCCGGTGGAGCCTTCTCACATCTTATAATAAGGAAAACCGTCTTCAAATAGTGAGAGACCTTATTTTAGTAGTAGAATCAGACCCCAACTCCCAATCCCGTAATACCTAGATTGTCCCACCAAAACCTTCCTAATTGGCCCCTCAACATCGTAACATGGTCTCAACAAATTCCACCACAGGACTGAAAATATTCTACTACTTTCTAGTATCTCTTTTTCTCTCTATAAATAATTCACTACGTACTAATCTTCTGTAATGTCTCTCCATATCGTTTTTTTCCCCTCTCTCAGTGTCCAAGACAAAGCTATTACTTCATTGCTGCCTTCTGCCCTTTACTTCTATCTTCTGTATTTTAAATACTTTCAGACCAAACTACTTCCACCTGCTCTGATACAAAGCAAGATATATCCCAGTTTATCCTGGTGTAACTAATTAGCAGAGATGAAAATGACTAGACAGTATTCTAAGAAATGAGATCCAAAATTTATTTATTTCCAGCTTCTCCTGCCTACATAGGTATCTCACTCATGAACAGCAGAAAGATGTCAGCATGACCGTTGTCAACAAATATCAAGCTCTTAATTGTACAACAGTTGTTTTTCTCTATAATCTGCTCTAAAAGAGATTTGTACTAAAACAGAAGAATGACGCTCTCCTTCCATTTCCTCTCTTGATCTCATACTGGGTGATACAATCCATAGTCCCATTGGCATGAGCATATGGCATGAGCATAAGAGCAACAGCATTCTGGACCCTAATTAAAGAGAAGAGCGTGGCTGTATTGGGTCATAAGAAAGGTCCGGTTAGTACAGTATCATGCCACAAACAGCAGAAGCCACCAGAAAAGCGTATGCCTGCCTGCCCTTTTCATCCAGTGATACTTCCCCAGGACACCTTCTTCCTCCTGCTATCTATAGTAGAGACACTTCCTGAGCCAGAAATTTTATCTTTAGAATTAGCAGACTTGGATAGCTTTTTCCTCTCCAAATTTGTTGGTGCCCTTCTTGAATCCAGGGAAGCTTCTGTAACTGCAAACTTCTGTGGTAATAAGTTACAAAGTTCTGTGTAAACAATGTAAGAAAAAGCCCTTTCATTTGTTCTGAGCATGCCACCTGCTAGTTTTGTTTGATGTGCTCAAGTTCCTGAGCTACAGACATTAAGCAACTGCTCCATATTTACCTTCTCTGTGCAGTCATGATTACATGGCATTCTGAATCACCCCCAGAAGGCTCACTGCAGCTATCTACAGACCCTGGGTGATGAGCTGAGCTCACAATCTTAACATGGTCAGTTAAGTCAAAAAGCATTTTTTCTGCTCTCCAACCGTCTAGGGATGTGTCAATAATAAGTACCATAATACAATGCAGTAGCAAGTACTACTAAGCAGCAAGTACCAATCTCAAGACCACTCTGGGCAAGTAGAAATATTGCTCAGAGATGCCTACAGTAGAAAAATAACATGTTGTTATCAACTGAGAGGTGCTGCTTTGGAGCAGAGAGGTAGCTATGAAAGGCCAGGGAATTCCAACTCCAGGTACTTCCCAAAACAGTGGCTCAAAGTCTGTCTAAACAGAAGAACCCAGGAACTCCTCCCAACTATGAGCATGGAGAAGACTTAAGGCTACTGCTCACCCTGGTTTTCTTTGGAAGGAAGATCAAGGTACCCATGTGGTTATTGCATGCCCTGATAGGCTCTGCACTGCAACAGGCACAAGGCTAACGCCACAGCACACCTTGCAGAGCAGCCAGGCTGCCTGGTCAGAGACAGCCTGGGAGGCCAGCGGCAGAGCAGCTCCCTCACTCTGAATATCAACGTCACAGTGGTAAACTGGGCTGCCCCGTTTGTCCCCCAGCCTGTAACTATGCTGCACAAAAGAAACAAGTTCAGCTCGCTCTCTGCTCCGTTGCTTGTTCAACACCAGGAACAGCAGGAAACAGCTGCAGAGGAGCTCTCAGGCAAAGGAAGGCTGAGCAAAGAGCCACCAGAACACACAAAATGAGAAGACTGTTTCCTCATGCTACTGAGGAAACCCAACAGCTCCAATTCCATCCAAGGCTCTCTTGGCCCTGCCTGGACTGGACCATCACTTCAAAAGCAGGGTCTGATTCTGCATCCATTAAAGTCAGTGGCAAAACTCCCAGCCATATTAGTAGTTCAGGATTAAACTCTTTGACACTTGTGAACATCACAGGTGCACTCACACGGCTGCAGCATTTTGAACGCTTGCCATAACCTACAATTTGTCAAGCAGAGGGAATGTTGACCAGTTTATGCCAAGACACAATCCTCACACAGGAAAACCGAAGGAATTAAAAGAGGGTATATATCAGCACCCTTTCTTCTCCACACCCTGAAAACAGCAACCGATACAATTCGTGCACACCAACCTATTTAGTTCCATTCCCTCCTCTGACACCGCAGCTGCATGCATCCCTAAAGGCTGTACTAATGATCTGGCAGACAGACATGTCCCAAATGACACTGCAGAATGCTTAAGCTCTGAAAGAAGACACTATCTTGTTTACATTGACTGTGAGGGGGGGAAAAATGCCATCTGATTATTACATAAATTCTAGCTGTAATAGCTTCATGACTAGTTGAAAGGAGGGTAACAGGCTCCAAAATGACTGATGGATCCAAGTGGTTGGATCCATCAGCTTATTAACCTAATGCTACAGAAGGTCTTTCTTATGCCTGCATCTCTTATCACTTTGACATACCCCACGCTGGACAGAAAAAACAATCTCCATTCGTTGCTTGTAAAACAGAGGCAGATTCCTGTACTGTGACTTTTGTATTTTTTCATTGTCTTCTATGCTATAATGGAAATGGAGGAACAAATTTTAAAAACCCAAACCACAAAACACACACATCGAAAAAAAGCAGCATACAGTAAACAAATCCCTGGCACAATACTGTTAATTTACAAAATATCTGTTTAAACTATAAAATATAACTTGAAGTAGAATGCAATTCAAAAGGCACAATTACAGTTCATGTAACCATATACACACTAACTTTAAACCGCATTCCGGGAGCAAAGCAGCCTCAGCACCATGAGCTTCAGTGCAGGGTACACATGCTTACCTGGAATCCTGGGTATTTAAAGCCATTGTGCTACTGTGGGTACCAAATTAGCCAACTTAGGTTAACGTCGATATTCCAATCACATCTCTAGATTCCAGTGCTGCATCAAGATTGGATTTGGCACTAGCTGTGTGATTATGTATCAGCAAATCAGTATAAAAATAATTTGTTCTGAGTTCACAGTTTTATAAAATGACAAAACATCAAAATTAGCATTTTGGCTGAAATCCACTGCATTTCCCATCAAGACTTACACTTTTAAGCAACATCTGAACCAACTGTCTATAATTACTCCTGGCAGATACTGGAACACTTAGGCCAGCAGTAGATGCAACAGTGAAATCAATTTTTAAAGACATGCTGTAAACCACTTTTTTCAAGATGCTCAGCCCAGAAGCAAACGTGTCTATAAGCCAAATCCACAGTTTACTACACAGTATTTGTTCACTCTTGCATAGTAAGAGCATGAGAAGAATGACAGCCCTAAATAATCTGTAATTTTAAAATTAAACATTTATTTGGGCTGCAATTCCAAAAAAACTAGCCCTGAAGTTCCTGTCACAACTGCTTAAGAGGAACTGAGCTTGGACTTTTGCTTAAATTAAAAGAAACACAAAACCTGCACAGAAATCAGATCTCTATAGACCATACAAGCGTGACATGTCTACACCCCCTTGGTTTTTGCGGTGAAAGAAGCAGCCCATCTATTCATCTGAACCCAGTGAGTTCTCTTCCTTCTGCCTAGATACACAGCTGAGGGGGTTTGTTTGTTTTGTTTTTATCAATACAAAATCTGCCTTCTTAATGATCTTATAAGTCTCTTAATTTCAAACTCCCACAAAGACAAGCCTGAAAGGGTACGAGGCCAACACCTCTCTGTAAGTTCCCTTAAACGACATTCTCAAAACATTTCAAAAGTCAAGAGCTTGTAAGCTTGCTTGCCTCAAACAGCTGAAGGTCACAAATTCAGTTCAAAATTTATGAACAGTCTGAGTACTTTCCCTTTCACACATGGAAATGCAGAGGGGAAACCAAAGGCAGCTCAAGACACCAGCCAGAAGGTATCAACAAAAGACAAAAAAAAACCCAAACAAAGCTGATCAGCGATTTCCCTTTGAAAATGACACTCAGAAACATTTCTAGCCAGGCCATGCCACTACTGTCGATTTTGCACATCAAGTTCTTTGATATTCCAGTGGCAGGTATCAGGGAAAAATTTCAACATGACCTTAGAAAAGCCCAAGACACAAAACAGGAACATACAGGAGAGCTAATCTGATCCTCTCCTGTAAATCTGCTAGTTCTCAGGAAACAGATCAACCTCTAACAGAATCAAAAGAAACCTTAAAGGAAGAATGCCTCATGGAAAAAGAGAAGATAGACTCATTAAGGAAGTACAAGCAACAAAATGGCTAAGAGCCCTTATTTGAGAAGAGGAAGACTTTTTTTAAGAGAACCAACATTTTAAAATGCTAATTTAGCTGAGGACTGTTAGAAACACAGGTCAGAGTAACAGAAGTGGCTAAGAATACTTCTCAGCACAGTACTAGTTTATTTAGTCTCTCCTGACACTATGTATTTATTTCTGGTCTGATTCTAACAGCTGGGAACAGCTGTCCCTGTAAGAACCCAATTCCCCGTCTTCCTCTTTCATCCGCCTATCCAAGGCACCCTTCTCAGGACAAAAAAAAAAAAAATCAAACAGCTTTTTTTTTTTTTGCCTTTTTTTTTTTTTTACCATATGCCAGCACATATTCCTGAAGGAAAGGAGCCATTAACATTTAAAGGCACTTTAAAATTTCAGTATGTTTTTGTACTATATTTAAGTACAGTTAGAAAAAAAATTAATTTCAATAAATTAAGCAAATGGTCTTTGAGGATGAGGGACTAGGTGAGGATGAAAAACGAGGAGACCACCTTCATAGTAATGTTTCTGTTTATTCCTTTCTAAGATCCTCAGAGATGAGAGCGCCCTCTCTTCTCCTTCCCTGAAATTTAAGTGTCCTCCAGAGAAGAAGCGCTGATGCTAAATTTGTTAAACTAACAGGTCCCAGGCACCTCAGCAGAGAAAGAATCTGCAAGGTCATCAGTTCCTAACTGGTGCAGAGCACGTCACTAGCAAAGAACACGGCCATTACGCAGAGGTCTGGAGCAGAGCTCCCACAATTAAACTCCACCAGGTTACTGGGGTGGGCTCCATGCCAGCCCACAAGCTTTATGAGAATGCAGGAGCAACTGCCATGTGAAGGAGACAGCACTGCAAAGGTGTGAGAAAGCAGAGCTGCAAGAGGAGGCAGGAGGCAGCAGTGGAAGCAAGCAGTGAGAAGATACCAGTGCCAGCAATACCTGTGCCAGAGATACAAGACTGGAAATTACCAACTTGCGTAATGGCAAAAAATACATTTAAGGAAATCTCCCAGGGATCCGGTTGATTAGGCAAGCATATGTGATGGAACGTCCCACCTGCCTACGTCAGGTCACCTGAGCACTGCCATTTAAAGTTCAGGGAAAGGTGTAGGGGAATATGGTGACTCCCACGCCATGGCCTGCAGGAAGCACGGGGGGGGGGCGGGGGAAGCGATATGCCCCACCACAGCCCCACGAAAACTCAGGTGCCCCCCAGGCACTGCGCACCCCCGCGCTGCCCGGGGCCTGTCAGCACAAAGGGACCGTGAGGAAAGGCAGAGCCGTTCCCGTTAAATTCAGGTGTGATAGATAGGCTGTGCCGTTGGGAAACATCAGTAAAAGCAAACTTGGAGAAGCCAAGCGGGGAGACTGGAATGTAAACCCTCCAATTCCCCACCAGCTACACAAACCCCAGGCTCTGCGGGGCATTTGGGACAGCTGAGGGGACGCGCGGCCTGCACAGGCCGCAGGGGCCTGGGGGCGCGGCAGGGGGGTGGCGGGGCGCTGCCCGCCGCCGGCGGGGCGTTACACAGGCCACCACGGGCCGGGCTGGACTGGGCTGGGGGTTTTGCTTTAACGGCAACCGACCACCTCGAACGCGCCGGGGCGCCTCCCGCAGCACCGCCTCACGGCCGGGGAAGGCGTTCGCTGCGGCGCGGGACCGGGGCCTCGCAGGGCCGCGCCGCCCCCGGTAACGGCCGCGACGGCCGGCGGCGCGCGGGGCTGAGGGAGGCGCTGCCCTGAGGGGGCGGCCCCGCCGCGGCCACTCGCCACCGGCGCTTGGCGAGCGTCAGTCACTTACTTGTCCCCACTGAAACACTATCTGAGCGGCGCGGGGCGCGGGAAACCGCGCTTATCCTGACAGGGCAGTTTCCCGCCGGGCGGCCGCTGCCGGGAAGCGGAGCGGGCCGCGCTCCCCCCGCGCCTGCGCCGCCGCCCCCCCGGGCGGGAAGGGGGGCGGGAGCGGCCCGGCTCCCCCGCCCGCCTTTGAAGGCTGCGCCGGCCGCTGCCGGCATCTGGTTCGCGTTTGGGGCCCGCGCGTGGGGCTGGCCCCGGGCGCCGAGCGGGACCTGCCGAGTGCCGGCTGCCCGGGAGGGCCGAGCGCGCTGGGCCCTGTCAGGAATTCAACTGATACCAGGGGCTTTGCCTCGGAAAGGGTGTCGTATTTCTCCTTTATTTAAAAGCGAATAAAACAGAAACAAGGAGAGGGGCTGGCGCTTTTTGTTAAAGGGCCTGTCGCTAAATCGTATTTCTCAGCCGCAGCCCCGCTGCCCTGAAGTGCAGGAATACGGGGGGTTGCAGGACCGTTTGGCATTTCAGCGGTGCAAGAAACCATGTCAAATACCGAGGGAAGAATAAATGCAAAGAAACAAGCCAAAGCGTATGTCTGGACTGAGGACATCCTCCCACCTTGACCCATAAATATATAATCACTTCTTAAATAAATAAAACAGGACTGCAAGCCGCGAGTTAGATTTTCTGCGTGTGGTTACCCTGAGAGCTTTACGTGAAAAGTTAGAAGATTCCTGATGGGAGGAATAAGCCCTGAGTTTAGCTCGGGGTTGCTCAAAATGGAGGGAGGACAGGGCCGTAGGGACCCCAGAGGGGTCCCCTGAACAGGCAGGCCAGTGGTGGCGGGGCCGGAGCCCACTCGGCCCCCACGGCCCCTCGGCAGCTGCGGGTGAAAACCCTCACCTTCCCGCCATGTCCAAACCCTTTCGAAGAGGCCCCGGGGAGCTACCAGGGACTTTTTCCCGTTATCCCCCCAGTACTCAAAAGCAGGAAATCTTGTAGCAAAAAGCTCTCTTGCAACATGGTCTGAGTTTTCCCACTCGGGCCCAGGCAGAAATCCTGCAGGAACAACCTTGCTCAGGGAAAGATGAGTGTTGTCTCGTGGTTAGCGCACAGGGTTCGTGGTCAGGAGCTGTGGGTTCTCATTCCAGCTTTGCCACTGAATCATTTTGAGAGCTTTGCTAGTCACTTTGTATTAGAACCAGTTAGTAATTTTCCGTTGGAATGATTTTCTGATGGAAAACACTGCTTCTACAAAACTGAAATCTGGGTGAAAATCGACATTCCATTGGGAATAACTTGCATCTAGGCAGGGTAGGAAAGGACAGCAGACCCAAACTGAAGTATTAGGAGTTTTCTTGCTTCACTCCAAATGTCTTGCTTTGAATAGGTAAAACGTTTTTTAAAAATACCACCCTCCTGACTGCAGTTCCAGGTCAGCGCACTGCATGGTGGGAGTACGTGCTCTCATGCTCTGCTTTGCTCCTCGGGAGGTTTGCACCTCTCCGTAGTGGGATGCAAATTTCTCTCTCCTGAGACATCCCAATCTGAGTCAGACCCGTCCAGGCAGGCAGGCAGGCTGGCCCATGGGAACAAACCCTAGCGTAGTCTACCTCTCTGACCAAGGAAGTGCACCACGGAGAGAAAGTACAGAGTTCAGAGACACAAACAAGCTGTTTCATATTAGTTCCATGACCCAAAACAAAATACTTGGACTGTGGATATACTAAAGTGTTTTGTTCAACTGAAAAGCAGCAAGATGAAGCCCAGAGAAATGGACTCAGTGTGCTTCTACTATCTCTGGCAATCAAATCCTATAAACCCTTCCATCCACATGCTGAGCTCCAGTTTCTTGCTCTTCACCCTCTCAGCTATCTCCCTTCATCACTGTTTCGTTCCAGAATTATATTCCTTTGTTCATTAAAAACTAATTGCATTATTTGTGTCCTCCACATATTCAGAGATTGCTGACACTTTCTTTTAATATAAATAATAGTTGTTCTCCTCTCACAGTGTATCTGTAGACACCATTTAAATCCCTTCTTAACTTTTGTTTTGCCACGTTAAACATTAACCATTTACATTTTCTTTCATAACAGCGAGTTTTGGATTATCTAATAAGCTTTCTCTGCACTTGTTTCAGTCAGAATTCATCTTTTCTGAACATAAGTGATCATCGCCCAACAGAATGCATGATGTTCAAAACGACATCTTGCTAGTGACTTGTACAATGACAATAATAATTCCCTATGCACCCTTTTAGTTACAGACAGGGATCATTTTTGCCTTTTTTACATCTATATCACGTTAGTACCTCAATTTATCCAGGTCTTTTTGCTCCAATAAATAGGAAAAAAAACAAACCACCAACAACAAAAACCCAATCAAAACACCAAAACCCTCCACTGGCTGTAAGTACAGACAAATGTATTAACTTTTCCTTATTACATTTTTCCATTTCATTCTACTTCTCTAGAACTCACATGGTTTCTTTCCAAGGGGGTGACAAATGAAGATATTTTCAAGAACAGTTACAAGATCTCCAGCCTCCAAAATCAAAGCCCTGAAAATGCTGTTTTCTTTAATGAAAGAATCAAAGTTAGATTATCACATATTCCCAAGACCACATAGGGCTTAATTCATTACTCCTTTGAAATATTCTGAAAGCTGAGGGTTAAGAGGTGTTATATTAGTGCAGAATAATGATGATTAATTTGTGCTTTGTATCAAATATGGGAAGAGTAGATATGTGTGCAGAGAATCCTCTACAATTTCAAAATCTTTCTATAAACTTGAAAATACCTTATGGATTCATGTATATAGAACACACGACCACTTTTTTCTCTTTAGAGTGTGGCTGTTGTAGTTTTGCTTCAGATATTACTGTTTCAAATAACTTCTTTTTTGAAGATTCTGGACAGATTCACTTTAAAATATAATTTTTTGCTTTTTTATTACAGAGTAACTAATGCAAATTCCATTTTAAGTGTGCTTTCTGTGTGACAGGAACATTCTTTTTTTCATTATTAACAAAAGCCCATATTTCAAGCTGTAGGGATACAGCTTCAGGTAGCATAAATCAGCATTGCTCTGAGATGGCCTGCAGTCCTCTCAACCAGCAATGCAGAACAATTTAGTGGTTTTAGGTGACAGCTGGCATCTTTGAAATATTCTCTTTTTCAGTACTAGACTAGATGTGACACTTGCTGGAGAAGAAACCTTGCATAAATCTGTCTAAAAAGACTCAATCATATTACTTCACTAGCAGTGGTAACCTTTCGAGGCCAAAGTCCAGACAGGTTGAGAAATGGAACATGAGTACATAAAGGTGACAATTCCATTAACTGCAATCAAAGAGAGAAGTGAATGGTGAGATAAAGACAAACGACTTATTCTATAAAGAAAAGAGAATATGTGTGCGAAGGGGAAAGAGACAGAATGAACATTTTCCAGCCTTGTCAAGGAAATAAAGATTCGGTCCCGCTCCACTTATAGCACCACAAAAACGCCCCTTGGCCTCCCTGGATGCAAGCCCTGGCCCAGCATCCCAGCCTCCTGTTGAATGGCAGTGCGAACCATTGTCACTGCAGGAGCACACATGCACATAACTGAGACACTCCAGCAGAAAACTACATGCAGGATCTCTTGCTGAATTACTCACCATAACCATGCTGGAAATGCAAATGCTGGGCCTAGCTTTGCAGTCAACAGGGCATTTCGCAAAAATAAATAAGTGCGAAAATTGTTGGCATTTCTATATCCAGTGATTCAGGATTCTCAAATATACCAGGCAAGATCTTTCAGTCCAGTGGGGTGCACATCAGCCACAGAGGATGAACAGAAATGGCTTTGGGACTTTCTTTTGGGCCCCAAGTTGGAAAGCATGGGTACACATTCATAACTGAAACTACCGCCGCAGGGAAAACAAAAAGTTCTTCTGCAGGTTCGGTGCCAAACTTCAGCACAGATAAAAGAGAGATTGTCGGGGCATATCTCATCCGGTATCCTTCAGTGAGGCCAAGGGTGGCATAAGCAGCATCGTTAGGACAACTTCACATTACCTACGGTTTTTCAGAGGAGGTGGAAGCTTAGAGACTAGCCATGCTGGCTACAGAGCTGCTTTGCAACACTGGAAACAAAGCCATGAAGGGATCTGATCTATTATCTCTCAAATCCTTCTAAATTTAAGATACAGAAGAAATTAATAAAGCAAAATCTATCTATATATACCATCTTCTCCCCTTTTGCACTTTTCCCACTTATGTGTGGCATGTTCAGGAATTTCTGTGGAGAAAACTTCATCTAAAACCAATTCATGTACCAAAGCAAAACAAGCAGGTAAGCAAATTGTTTTACTTACAGAAAGCAGAAATGGATCTTCGAGCATTCAAAAATTCCACTTACTTAGGTATTGATTAGCATAGCAATTGAAGGGAACAAAAGATTTATAAAGGGTCATGTAACACATGCTCTCTTAGGCAGTTAAGACAAGCACCTGAGGGTGGTTTTCAATCTCATTTTTAAGAAGCAGTATAACACCGGTATAGGAACGAGAAGCTGGGGAATACTCTGGATGAAATGCTTACTGTGTCATTAGACCAGGCTTATTCATCCAAACAGGGCAATAGGGAAGTAAAAACAAACTGAATACTATGCAACGACAAGAAGGGATTTTTGAGTGTACAATAGCAAAAAAAGGAAATTTCCTTTGGGGGACTTTTTCTGTTTTTAACAGAGATATTAAGTTACTTTTAGATACGAGAGCAGTCAAAAAGGGAAATCTCTGTTTTACACAGCTTTAAATATAGCTACAAAAATAATTCAGGTTTTATCAATTTCTGACCCGTTTCCTTACATTTTGGGAAGCTCACCTTTTAATACAAAGGTCCAAAGCCGACACAAACAAGCATACAATGTTTCAGGCTCCACCAAAACTCCAGTGTCTTGCCCTGGGCCTGTTCCTGCCTGCCCTCTTGGCTGGATACCCATATCCTTTATTCTCAGGGGAATCAGCCTTCCAAAAAACCACTTGGCACTTGAGTCAGGGCTGCTCTGTTTTCCTAACGTTCACAGCAGGCAGGATGTTTTCGGACTCTGGTACCCAAGAGTTGAGCGTTCCAGACAGCACGGGGATTTTTCATTTGAAACCACACTGCCAATGCCATAAGAGTAAGTGAAGTTCTGTGACACTGTGTGATCCTAGTGGGAAAACAGGATGACTTTGTTGCCATACAGTGATACACAAAGGGAAAATGTGCACGACTCTTGCCACCTTTATAAGTTCTCCTGTGGTGTGAATGCTGAAAAAATTCTGGCTTAAAGTCGTGTTTTCTCAATTGGTTCTCCTCTGGGAAGACTGCCAGAACTCCACAGATTAGGTTAAGGATAAGACCCCCCTCCCAAAATGCTTGGCCAGAAAAGATGCCCACTGCTGCAGCATAGCAGTGGGGTGCTCAATAGCCTTTGCACACATTGCTGCTGTACCCATCCATGCTACCAGCATGTGAAAATGTTCTGTCTGCTCCCCAGTACAGATTCAGTCTGTGAATACACAGTGCAGATAGCCCTGCAACTTTTGCATATCCCTTTACACTAATTCTTAAAGATTAGAAATATGACTTTATCATTAACATTTAGATGCAAGTAATTCCTAAGACCACTAATGTCAAGGCCATCTACAGCTGTGCAGCCTTTGCCCTGTGGAGCAGAAACTACATAGGTGAGGGCAGGCGAGTTACAATTCACAGGCAGGATGGGGCTGCTCACCGGCCAGGAGCAGCCATACTGCCCTGCTCTGTCCGGAAGGGAGATTTGCCAGAGCCATCTTCCATCATAGCTCTGTGCCAAAGTCCAGATGTGCAAAATCGTGAAATCACAATCTGTTGAGCTGGAAATGAATTTCACAAGCCAAGCTGTGAAAATCTGTCAAGCTCCTTAAATTTCACAATACCTTACATCGCAGGAAAAATAACTAACAGAGGTTAAATATTTTTCTGCAACATGCTTTCAAGCCTTTTTCCATAGAATAGGACCAGCTTACGTGAAGCAGTTTGTCACAGTGGTGCTATATCATACAGTGATGTAAATCCAGTCAATGTGGAGAAAGGTTGAAGAAATCTTAACCACACTTCAAGCAGCACGTCCTGTTGCCATGCCTGGGACTTGCTACAAAAGGCAGATCCTGTTTTGCCCTTTGAATTCAGAAACCAGTGAACACAGTCAGGGGAGGCCGAGTACCATCAGCATCTCTTAATTTGTAAAAAATATAACTGTCTGTTCTCCAAGGGTAATACAGGAATCTGTACTTCCCAGATTACAAACAACAGGCAACTTTTCTTTTAAACTCAATGCAAAATGTATAAATGATGTTCTAAAGCCAGCACTGTAATCTTTAAAATCTTAAATTGAAGAGGGGGTCACTGAATTACATAAAAAGAAGTTTGTGGGATCATTTAGCTACCTCAAAATCATACACAAATAAACCAAACAGCACTATGAACAGGAATAAAATCACCATATATGAAGCTAGTTCCTACAGCAGTTAGATTTTCATGCTCTGTATACAACCCAAAACAAATTGTCTGCTTATAATTAAAATATGAGACTGTTTCCAAAAGTCTTGCCTCTAGGGAGATAATTTTATACCACAGGGCAGATTCAGCCCTGGTGTAGTATTTCTGATTTTCATGGAATGACACCATTAAAGAATTTGGCCCAACATCCTACCCACACTGATGCAATTCAGCTTTTAAGGGACAGTTATGGGGTTTCCTCCTAACTCAGGCCAAGTTTCTGGAACAAGGGAAGTCTGTAAAAGAAACCGTTGGAGGGATGTTTTAGTCTGGCATTTAGGAATATTCACATACTAAAAAACGTCACAGGATTTATTTTGTACGTCTTATGCGTTAGAACTTCTTGCTTTTTTTCCTTTTCTTACAGATACACTGCCAGTAGGTGGTCACAGCAAAACAAGATAAAACCCCAAGAAATGTAACGGAACAATTATAGACAGCCATGAATAGAACGATATTTGTGGATCCAGTTAATTCTGCTTCACCTTTGTTATATAAATCTATTTTCCAAACTTAATGTATTGCCTGAGCTTGTAATATACAATTAACAGAATGTCTGCACCACACAGGACTCTGGAGAAAAATTTAAGATGTTAATGCTCCAAAATTTTACATAACTTCAAATATTTTGGGCATGATTGATCTCACATACTGCTTTGGATTTATGCTTTGCATGACAGGTGGAAATCAGAATATACACACTGATGCTCTCACTGATGTTGAAAACTTCTGACTTCTGTGCAGCATCAGAGAAAAAGAGCTATAACGCTTCCCTCCTCCTGGAGCTAACCTGGTCTTTTCTAAAATCATACAGCTTCATAGGTCATGGCCCAGAAAACAGGAGTTTCCCCAGCTCTTCCTGCCAGCGCTACACGTACCGGGCACCGTGACGGGGGACGGTTTGCAAATAGTGGAAATGTGATGCTGTCAGAGGTCTGGGGGAGATTATTCCATTCCCTCTGCAGATGTTTGAGCTGCCCAAACAGCATGAAGCGGATGCCTAGGTTTTTAAGGCTTCCTGGGAAAATCAACACTGTTTCAAAACTGTATCAGAACCGAAACTATGGAAAGATTAATCAAGCTTAGGTCAAGAGGGAAGAAGGATGCAATAGCTTTTGACAACAGTGAACTGGTAAATGATGTAGCCAATGCTGAGCTCTCTATCAAGTCAGAATGTTCGGTGTATCACATCACAAACTCCTTTAGAGTGTTGACATAGTATTAGAAAGAACATGGAAAAAGACAGAGCAACCAAAGGTACACTTTAAATTTCCCACTTGCATTCTTACACTAATCAGACAATTGTAAAGCCTTAGTATAAACCAAATGGACCAAATGCTATCAGTAAATTAAAACATATGTAAAAATATGTGTACAAAAGTTTTAAAACCTTTTGGTGGAGAAGACAGCTGCAGTTCAGGGTTTGCTCCAGTCAGTTTTAAGCACGAGCAGCAGAATGGAACTGCTTTAAGCAGTCTTTAAAATCACGTTCTAGTTGCTAACCTTTGGATTTTACAGTTTGTTTTTCTAAGCAATGATAAAAAAATCACAGCTTTAATCAACTTTTTGAATCATTGACCAGTCTGGAAAACTGAAAGTGAAATAAAAAGCAAGGAACAACAAAAATCAGAAAAATGGTACATTTTTGCCGTTTCTGTCAGCCACCGCTACGAAATGTCATTATACAGCAAGATAAAAAACTGAGGAAGGAAATAAATGGTAACTGCACTCTTATTTTAGGCTATTTTACGTCTGATTGTTTCAAAAGTAGGAGGATTATGAGACTGTGCATGTAACTCCACCCTCTCCAAGAACTGTCAGAATCATTGTTTATGAGTGCAATCCAAACACAAGAACAGTTTCCTTACCTACAGTATGCAGTAATCATGGAAATATCACGGGATATTCTAATTGACACCTTGTCCCCCTCATCATGACATGCACTTGAAAGTCATCATCTTGAGAGATACAGGACTGGAAAAGTAGGATGGCAGATAATTATCCCGTGGGCTGCAGACATTTCCCTCAATGGAATCCCAGCCACTGAGGGTCAGCAGCTAAGAAGTGAGCCCATGAGCCAGGCACAACGCCACCATGATGGGCACGCTACCTGCTAGAGCTACGTGTGGCTGCTGCGAGCACAGGGGCCTCTACAGATCCCCCTAAACTGGTGACAGGGTTTGAGGAGGGAGGAACACCTCTATACATACTCTCTTTCACTGCCTTCAAAGGGAATGATGCTGTAACTCTGTCCACTCATTGGTTTGTAGATTCTTCTGCTGTAATGCACATTTCCCCCTTCCCCCCTACCCCCACCCCCCTCCCCCCCGAAAGGTAAACTATGAAGAACTGGAAGGAGAGAGAAGAAGCTTTTACTGAATGAAGCAAGTTTTCCAGAATAAAACCTTTTTGACCACCTATTACAGTCAAACTGATCCACTAGTGCCATGCTTCAAGTTTACTCAGATTTTTTCCTTTGCTTTATGGCTTTTAAATTAACTGGCAGCTCAAAGTTTCATCAAAATCTATTTTGCATGCTTTTTCAGCCTTTAAAAAATACCCATCCAAGAATTATTTACTCAGCACCAAGCTTTAGGACATCACCTTGGTACGGGAGGGAAAATATGCTGAGAGTTGCTTTGTTTTAGTATGTCAGTGAAGGGAAAGGAATCCCAGACAGAGCTGTGGATGTGACTGTTTATCATCCTTTGATAAAATATTACATTCTAAGTTAGCTCAGTGTATTTGTGTCGCTGAGTTTCTCATGTTGTTGAAAACTGACACCAATACCATGATCTGAATAACTTACAATTTTGACCCAAGAATAATATCGCTCTTTAAAAGAAAGACCTCCAGAATTAAGATTTCATCTGTTCCATCTTGAGCTAGAGAACTGTTTTCCAAGCTGCTGCCTGTATTGGGCTTCAAACCAAAACCAAATGAATGCTAAGGAGGAAGCCTAATGTACAGCAGTTAAAATATATGGAGGGGTTTGGGTTTTTGGAACATCAAACCCTTCAGAGTAAAAAATATTTGCAATTTGGTATTGCAAGCATTTCCCTTCCCACCGGAAGGTTAATTTATCATAGCAGAACACACTGCTCTCAGACAGTATCACAGGCTGGTCCTGTTCTTGCTACATTAACTTTTTCTCAACCAGAAGAAAATTAGTGCCACCTGTGGTGATGGTTGTCTGTTAGATTGTTCTCTTCGATCATATATATACTCCCATTAAAGGGAACCAATTTGGAGGTTGAGAGTAAGGCTAAGGATCTCAGTGGCAGTTTTGGCCTCTTAATGGCCTTTTCAAGGTAATCCACATTTTACCAGTGGCCCATGATGTTACCTTCATTTCTGACTTGTTCCATATTTATTCCACAGAACTTTGCCCAAAGCCTACGACAACAGAGGCTTACTGACTGCAACTCCTCCCAGCTCAGCTTCCAGCAATACATCCCAACCATTCGCAGCTTCTTGAGCGTGTAAAAACCCACACTGGTATTCTGGGTTGAGTAACCATGTTCCTATACACCCACTCCACTCAATGTCCTTAATACTGGGTAACAGGAAACCAGGGGGTGAAACAATCTACTACTTTTGGTTTCTGAGGTTCTGAATCTATAAGCTCTAGTTCTAGGGGGTATCTGCTCTTTGACAACACTTCCTATATTGTGTTTCAGCCAGGAAGATGGATGTACCTTAGTTAAAGTGAGTCATTCACTGAACCTAGGCCAAACTTTGAAGCAAATCTGGGCCAGTTTACTGCCTCGGGAGGAAACCTGGGTTTTGCATGAATTAAATGTGAAAATAAGCAGAGCCTGACTGACATCTTCTCTGAATTCCAACTGTAAGGGTAAAACCCAGCAGGCATGAGCCTTAGGCATGACAAAAATGAGAAGGGGAAAATGAGGCTTCCTGTCTCCCCTCCAAGAGCCAGAGAGACATGTTACTCAGAACTTAGGGTAAATTGTTAATTATTTATACACTAATTAAGTAATGTTTATAGAATGTCTTACATATGTAAATCTCTGTAAATATGCTTACATTTTTCCTGCAGTCTCCAATTAAATGAACTTTCATTACAGAGCAAAACAATTCCATACCAACTTGTTACACCAGTTCTTTAGCTAGGCAACTTTTCAGCTAATGGTCCCAGCTCAAGCTGCACTATTGTATTTCTCTACGGAAATTTCTGTGCCGGTTTGTCGTTGTTTTAATTCCATCACAGATCACATTCTGTTTAATGATAATTTGATTTTGCATTGCAAGACCCAGATGTGCATTAGGAGGTCACAACCTTTCCATTTATCTCTTAAAGTAACTATTTTTTCCCCAAGTTCCATCAGGTTAAAACAGTTAGCAATTTTTCTCCTTGAAGTGTCCCTTCAGCTTGGCCAAGATATATAATAGATCAGTGTAGCTACAAATGCATTACAACATTAGTCATCAATTAGTTTTAAACCATCGCTGTAATATATCATTTATCTAGCTTGCTGTAGCACTATTGTGAACATTTAATTTTTTAAAGGCATCTTGATTTTTTAACCTGACGGCTGCATCCCCCTTTTGTCTCCTATACAGACATCTCCTTAAGGAACAATAAAAATTAGATTTGTTTGACCCGCTCTCAGGGTTCATTTAAGCGAGATGGATTTTAATTGCTCTGCCTAGTCTACCAGACAGCTTTTATGTAATATTCCAGACATTTACGCACTGTCTTTTCCCTTGCTGTAAGCAGGTGTGTGTGACCACAAATGCCTGTAAAGCAGCCCTTACAATTCATTTCACATCTCTAACAATCCTCTGGGAAATTGCTTACTCTGAGATATCATTGGCATCAAATTAAGGGCTCCGGTCATTGCCACCTTCCTCCTAATACCATTTTCTTTTGTCCTTAAGATGCAACTTTTTGTGTGGCTAATTCTAAAAGGACTTTGCTGAGGACTCTGTTCCTTGTGCTTGTGTTGTCATCACACAATGCAGATGACTCACCTCTGCAACTTCCGATAGCGGGAATGTGTACAGAGCTTTACCTGTCTCTCCCCAAATCCACATTGTTCTTCTACCATGTGCAATACATTTGACTTAGATTTATGATTTGAAAGGCTTGAAGTATAGACAGCCAAGACTGAGAGAAGCATGTCTATGCCACAGACGTTTAGTATCTTGAAGTATCTCTAACTTCAATTAGTAAGTCACGCGAGCAAGTTATCACAGCATTGACTCAGAGCCCGAAACACCCTGAACATCTCTGCCAGCTTGGAGTAGAGGCAAAATGAGCTCACATTTGCCCACGATGAACCTTATTTGCTCCAGCTGCTCCAGCAAGGAGAGCAGAACCTCATGCGGAGAGCTCTCTCCCTGCTGACTCTCCTCTTCCATGGGTGATACAATCTGAAGACAAGGTCCTCTATTTTTCCTGCTCTCCCCATTCCTAAAAAGGAAGATTTGGCTGTTCTGTGCATTACCAAATCAGCACAAAAAAATGGGCCTCCTAAGCAGTTATTTGTGCCTACAGCTGGTTCTGGTCTACTCTCTGTTGGACACACACATATGTACTTAATTCCCATTTGTGCTGGATGCCTATTAAAAGAACAAATCTGCAAGTGAGGAGGGTCTCTTCTACCATGTCAATGGAAGTGAAATACGTAAATCTCCTGCATGCTGAGGGTGAATGTATGCTGAAAATGCTTGGGAGAACAGCTGTGAAAAAGAATAAGCAGTTTGTATTCTGCTGCAAAGTGTCACTGATCCAACATGCTAAGCTGATCCTTATGTAGTACATTGTGCTTGCTCCATTATACTGTCTACTGCTTCCATGTGTGGGTAATTCAAAATGCACAGCATTTCAGACAGTGCAGAAAAAAGGGACAAACCTGGCTTCTTCCACTGCCGTATAACCAGTATGGTTTACAGCTACAAAGGACCACTGGGTTGGAAAGAACAATTCCAGTTAGGGGCCTCATGCAGGGAGTGGAGATGGAGATCGTGGTGAGCCACGGAGAGAGCTGGGGAGAAGCAGGGGGAACTGCCTGTCTTTCCCAGTCCAGGAAGCCATAAGAAGGAGTGGAATAATCTTCCTCGGTGCCACTGTTTTTCTCCTCTTTTGTCTGCCAGGGGTGAATTCCAGTCATTGTGAGACTGGTATGTGGTGATAGGTGAATCAAAACATTTAAATAATATTAAGGTTTCTGTAGGAGACTGAAAAGAAGTCCCGTTTCCTTTCCTTAAAACAGAACTGCACAGCTCAAACCATTTGTTTTCCACCTGCCCTGTCTGAGCCAGCGCCTGAGCCCGATGATAAACTGCACACATGGCTTCCCTCTGGACAAGACAGAGAAGCAGCAGAACATGTTAGTTGGTAATTACAGCATCAGTGTCAGATGCTACATTTAGAAAAGTCTTAGAAGACTTTTACATGACATAGGAACTATGATTACAGCAGTGACATCAGGAAAGAGATGGGAGGTCCAGTCCACTTACTTTGCATATGGACACATAATTCTTAATTTCACATTCTGTTTTTGTTTGTTGTTGGTTTTTTTTTTTCCTAGGGCTTGTATATCCATCAATAACACATGCCAGTATTTTTTACTTCCTTGACAGAAGCACTGGAAATCAGAAGCCATTTATTTAGTACCCAACAAAATCAGAAATAAGGGCAGGCCTCAGCACTAGAATGCACATTTCTAAACCTCCGAGGACCAGATGCAGCGGAGCTGGAACACTTAACAGCTGTAACGGCCACCGAGGAGTCACATTTGTTCAAGAAAAGTCACATTACTTACATTAATTGGATGTGTCCAGCTCATCCTGAGTCCACTTAAGCCTTGGCAAACCTCTAGCTCCAAGGCATAACAGAAGTATTAATACAGATATTCCTTTCTACTATCCTATTTACATAATGACTCCCACCTTTGCAACCTAATACTTGTTCTTTGGAACACAGGGAACTCTTGACTCATATTTGGACTGGGATGCCAAAACCTCCTAAATTTAGAGATGTTTGGAACAAGAGAGTTTGGTTCAGGCCCATCCACAACATCAAATTAAACACAAGTCATCATTTGCGCGAGTGACATTTTCAGCATGTCTAGAGGCTGGCGTGAGCTGACATTCTTTCTCCCAGTAAGATTTACAGAATTTGTGCATTGAAAAGTATTGAGGTAAACCATGGTCTGAGGGCCAAGTGCATAAATTAGACCTGTCCCCTCCCTTCAGTAAATTACATATATACATGCTGTAGGTTGTCTAACTATGCTTTTGGCAACTTGAACAAGCCTGTGTGTGTGTTAGCAGAAAGGGAGTTTCTGTCATACTCACGCATTTACATTTTCTAAGACTTTGGTGCAAGGAGTATGTTGAACATCATTTTTACCCTCCATTCACATCAGATTCTAGATTAAACAGACAGAAAAACCCCATAATATTAAAAGTGTCGGCACATACTGCACTTTCTCAGCAGAACTTGTGTTGTTTGTACATCGGTTTGGTTTAGATTACATAGGGAAATTTAAGGTCAGCAAGAAATGCTGGATTAGCACCCTCAGAGACTGAGGTCCTCTCCTCATTCACAGAACAAGTCCAGATCAAGAAATGTCAATTAAAGCTTCATGCACGATGCTTCTTCCTTAGAACACAGCTATATTACCTCAGGTCAGTGAAGTGTTTACCTGTTCCTTGAGCCCTCTGCTTATACGGCAAAACAAAATGACCAGTTGGCATGATGACAAGGGGACTGACACTATCGAACTGCTTCTTTAAACACTGTCAAGATTTTTATGAGCTGCATATTATATGCAGTAGTCCATGTACCTGTGAAATAACTGAATCACTGTCTTCCATGTGTCAAAATGATGCCATTTCTGGGCTGTTCCATCTTCCTCCCACAGATCTACCACATTTTAGGTAGAATGCATGGCCTAAAAACCCAAATACACGTTGCAGCTCAGACTGGCTCTTGGTGACTTCTAAAAAAGTAGTAAGAATGAATGCCACTAGGAAACCCACACGCTATCCCAAAGGGATGCAGTCTGCACTCTAGGCTTTCAGCCTTTCAAACTGGATTATCTGTGTGAAGCTTTTCTCTATGACCCAAAGAACCAGTAGAATTATTTTTAATTGAAGGCTGAAAGCCTCACATAATCAGACGACAGAAAAACTAAGGCTTTCTGAAAAATGGAAAACACAAAATTATTTTGGATTAAAACACAGAAGAACTGAATATTGTGCATACAGTTTCTCCTAGATTTCCAACAAATTCATCCTCTTGCCAGACTTCTCACTCAGCCCAATGCCTCCTCTTGCAAAATTCCATGGTATCCCATCTTCTAGGCTACCTGAAATCTCTGTTCCTCCTCAAATTCTTTCCAGAAGGTCTTCCACAGATCCATGGCATTCCAGCCCTGTGGCATTCCTCAGTATCCCTTTGAGCAAGTCAAGGATGTGCTACTTTGCACAATCTGTTCAGGCTCTTTCTACCACGTCCTCAGCCCCTCTTAATGTCTCCTGTGCAAGGTGAGGGAGATGAACAGCAGAAGCAGTTGCAGGAGTGTCTGGACAGAAGGTCAGAACTCTGTTCCTTCCCTTAAATCCCCAGTGTTCACCTCTTAGCAAGCAGAACTGTTGTTCCAGAAATGAGATCCAGAAATTATTTCATTCCAGAAAAGAAAGTTACAGGAAAGGTTTCCCTTCTTCCAGTTCTTTCTAAAATGACACGAAGGAAAAAAACTTGATTGTTAGGGGGCTGAGTTGGCAGTGGGGAGGAAATCTTGTGTGTCTGTCTTCCCGAGCATTCTGTCCTCTCCTTTTGGCATTGCGTGTTCAGCGCCGGTTTGGAGGTGGCCACTGGATGGGAGGTAGATTTACCTGAAGAGGGAAAGAAAGTGATGGGAAAGAAAGCGATGACAGCTAAAGTGGGCTTCCAGTTCCCTGTCAGCACCTGACAGGAGGAGATGGTGCATAACGCAGTGAATGCTCTCTCCATACCTCTGGAGCCCCCGGCCCTCTCTGCTGTGCTGGTCCTCCAAGCAGCAGAAGCCAGGCTGCAGGGGCAAAGCTGACAGCACCTTAGGGATGACTCAGCTGCTTTGGTGTCAATGGGAGACCAGTGACAGAGCACCAGCACTACTTCAGCAGCTCCCTCCTTGGCTTTGCCCTCCTGTTTCCTCCTGTGCCTCATCTACTTCTGCTTCACGGTCCCTTCCCTCCTTTGCAATTAGGACTACACTTCATTAACAGCCCCCAAAACACAAGCCTGACTGCAATTCCCAGACACATGGCTCTGGAGACTCTTTCCAATGCACACCACGTTTTAAGAGAAATGCTTTCCGTTATGCCACCCGCTCCTATTCCCAATAACAGAACAGCCTGGTAGCAGCTACAGCAAACTCGTGGTGGGAAATGTAACAGTGGAGAAGTATTCAGCATTCACAGTGATTTCCTTCACTATGATTTAACAGAAATGTAGCTGGCATGGCCTGAATATAAAAAAATGGTCTTTTGACTTTGCTGCTGCAAAGTTATGCAAATTCCAGAACTTCTGTTTCTGTACATAAAAATTTTCCAGGGGAGAACATGCAGAGGAGACAGCCATGTGCTGTGGCCTGAACAAGAATGGGGGAATTCAGAGACTAGTCCCAGCTCCACTCGCAGACAGGTACTTCGGCTAACTCTGCTTCTGCTTTCCATCATAAGACCAAACCCAATGATAATAAAAATCACAATGAAAGCAATAGAAAAATATTTGCATAATTATTTAGCATGTGTTTGCATGCTTTGCACGTTAAACAAGGGATTGTTCCTCAACCCACGATCTCAGGACAGATAGGGAAGTAGAAAATGGGTAGGAGAACAGGAATGAAACCTAGTATGTGTAGAAGTAAATTCAGCTCCACAGAAAAACAAGCTGAAATGCATATTTAAGAGAAGCTAAATATGCAAAGACTCAGAGCCTGGTGGAAAAAGTCAGGGAGTTCATATTGGAAACATAGGCTATGACACAGAAGGAAGTATGGAAATAATTGTGGAAGAAGCTGATAAATGGGCGGACTGGGCTGGAAATACTGGTAGAGCTGAAGGCAGTATCGTGACAGGTGTACAAATGATGATGATGACGAATAGGTTTTCAGTTTGGACAGTGATGAAGCATGAGTCCTGCTGACTAAGGGTGAAACAACCCAGACAGTGACTGTTGGATTCCGCTGCCCCAGGGCAAGATGCATGGGGCTGCATCTAGACCAAGGCAGGACTGCCTGGGAAATAATGCAACCTCTGTGCATGTTATCTGCAGATCTCAGCCGCTTCCAGAGCAGTGCTCGGAGCCAAGCACCCGCCTGAGGAAGATACTTCTCCACAGCTCTTTGATATGGCACGTTTACCAGCAGGTTCAACCAGTAGTTCATTGAAACATGCATTCGAGTCAATGGGACAAACCCATGTGGGAAAACTGTGAGTCAGGTTGCTGCAGGAGTGGCACCCCTGCCCTGTGCCCAGCCCAGCCCAGAGCTGTTCCCTCGGCACCCAGTGAGGGTCTGCCACACATCTCCATTTAAAATATCAAGCCCTGCCTCACCTGGGACAAATTTACTGCTTTGATCTTTAGACCCCACTTTCTGTGTATACGCCAGATGAGGTTTCCTAAATGCTCAGACATCCACGGAGACAGAAATATCAACAGGAATTACTGCAGAGACATGTCACCTTGGAGAATTTAACTTACTATGTCCCCTTCGAGCTCTGGCAACTTTTGGCCACGGCTGGTTGTATGATTTGTTGAACTAAATTAGGGAAAGGTGGATTCAAGAACAGAAAGGTGGAGCTGAAGAGGAGCTGAGGTTTTCGTACTCAATGAAGTAAAATGATAATCACCTATCAAGAAAAAAATACATGATAGGTGCCTCTGGCAGTAAAATTCTTAAAAGCATCACAAGCTACAGATCACAAGAAAAAAGACAAAGACATAAAATACAACAGAGAAATCCAACCATGGGAGAACAGCAAGAAAAACAGCTGGTTCAGATATTCATACTGAGAAAACTCCAGCTAACTACCAAATATACCCTTCCCACCCAGAAACAATTCGGGCTTGAAAAGAGCACAAACATCTCTTAACATCCTATATCATTAATTGCCAATTCTGCTTGGTGTCCAAATGCCAGAACATTAACATCTGAATTCAAATATGATGTGGTCCTTACCATCTGAAAGTAACTACATACTTTGCCCCACAGTACACTCCTTAGGGTTCATGTGGGGAGAAGCATGACTTGCCATATGGAAAATATCAGTCAAAATATTTTTATCTTATATTAAGAGTCATTCACAATCTCCTACAGGTTTTTTTGCCACAAAATCAAGGAAAAGAGAGGTTGTTTAAGCACTGTCTAGTCTCAAAGACTGCAAGTGGATGGCCCATCCAGTTTTCCTATAGTCTGGTGTAGTCTTTCTTGATGCAACACGCATGTTTAGCCGTCTGCAAATTCCGTAGATGTTTTTAGTAAAAGTGGGAGGTAGCGCTACCAAAGGAGAACACGAGCCAAAGATGTTCTATTATCCACATCCTATTAAAGGTCAGACAGAGCTCTTACCTCAGTGCTATGATGTGACCAGAAACTTAATTGAAAATATACAAAAAGGTTATTAATAAAGAGATGAAGCCACAGTAAATTTAATACAGCTCACAGAAGGACTTTTGCTAGAAAGAGAAGGTTAGATAGATAGGCCTTTAATTAAGGTGTATTGCTGGGTTAAGTGTAAATTTTCCAAGCAAGCATGAAGATAGAAAACTGATAATTGCTTCCAATTTATATTATAAAAATCAGTCATATTCATTTGACTACCTATGACAGCCTTACTTAATTCTAAGGTTCATTCACTTAATTGGAAGGGACAATTCTTTGAGTTAAAACATAAGGAATTGAAGAAAGAGACAGACAGATTGCAAGAATTGAACGAACAGCACTTTAAATGAAATCATTAAAACCCCTCATCCAAGATTCTCAATAGATTCATGTTTGCTGTCCTCAAGGGATATTTATTATCAAAGCTGAGTAGGAAAAGATGGGAAATTACATCAGAAAAAAGTCTCTAATGGTCTTCTTCAAAACTGAATCTGAAGAACTCCCTGTTTCTATTACTATCATAGTTTTTCCATGTCTCAAAATTAGTGTAGACTAGAAACTCAAATATTTCTCTCACTGACAACTCTTGAAACAATCGAATAACTGGTCAAGTGTAACCAAAAGATAGTCACGCATATAAACAAAATTTGTTTCAACCATATTCTTGTCTTTTACTTGTTCACAACAGAGCGTTACAGTTTGAAGAAAGCATTGCTGTAAGTATTCATACAACTCTCTTTGCATAAACCAGCCTCAGAAAAAAAGCCTTACTAAAGCAATGAGTCTGTGGGTTTGGGAGTTATCCAGTTAGTGATAAGGAAACAATACATGGTGGTTTAAGTGGCAAGTAACAAGCAGTGATGATAAGAGCTAACATTTAAAAGTAATAGTCCTAGAGAATACAAGCCATTCAGAAGACTAAATATAAGTATCACTTGTTGACTACTATTGAATAATAAATCTACATCTCTTTTTCAGGTAAATTGTCTTTAAAAAAGAAGATTAAGTTCTGAGAAGGGTCGTTTAGTTTTTTGGTGTGAATATTGACACAGCTTCAGTGATGCCTAACTGCCTGCTCTCCTTCCCCTGACAACCAACACAGGACAGCTGCTTCCACATTTATGGTTACTGGATGAGAGATATAATTCTGTAATTATACTCAACCAAGGTGCACTGAATTTAAATCTGTCAATGCATAAATCAAAATAAGTGAATCACAAATACATTCCTGGCATGGGCAAGTGGGTTCTGCTACAGACGAATGCCTCAGCAGCACTGTGCCCAAGTCATTTAAGCAACCACTTGAAAAGCATCCATAGCAGAAAGAGGACCATAAAAGTGGGGAAAGCTGAGGCAAAGACAACGATAAGCAGCACAGAGGCTAAATCTCTCCCTGCCAGAAGTCAAATGATGTTAAAGAAATTACAGATGGTTTTGGTCTATGTCTCTGGTTTCTGAAGCGAAGTGACAGGGGATATTACTCCAGCAATGGATATAAAGAGAAGGTTAAAACATCCTGATGCTGATTGTTCGGCAAATATAAAATAATCATGTTGTGAAAGTGTTTAATACTTTCTATTTTCAAAGTGATGAGCAAGCTTTAACTAATTAAACAGCACAGTTAAGAGTAATGAAAAGCTCAGATGTTAGGTTTCTAATAGGAACAGAATAATAGATTGAATGAATTGTCTTTAAACAATTTAAGACTAAAAGAAAACACCAAAACATTCGTATATTTACATGAAAGAAATGAGATCTCAACACATCAAGAACATTAAAACTAGCAACAATAAATTTTTGTCTGTCAGCAGGAAGGGAAGACAGCTCCAGAAAGCCCAGGGAGGATTAGGGAGAACAGTAGACAATCGACAGTGAAACAGACACAAAGCTGGGAACGTAACTATAAAGTGCTTGAGGAAATCCCTAAATCCACTGGTATTAAAGCATTTACAAAGACTTTTCAATTCCATGGCCAGCCTCACTATCAGGAGAGTTCTGTCATTTCTGACACTGGAAGCAGGATTAGGGATCTTCAAGCCAGTAAGTTAAAAAAGCTTTAGTGAGGTTTGAAGTTACTTCATGAAACGCACTTACGGTGGTTTGCTTAAGAAAGACACAGCTAATAGCTACCAGTAGGCCTTAGCCGTGCACACAGAAAGAAGTAAAAGCAAGGTAAGATATAGCATGAAACCGAAGCATTTCAGCTGCTCAGCGGAGCATACACTATCAGAGTTCAGTGATACCTTATCAGAGCAGTGAGACTCCCCCCTTCCTTTGCTTCTGCCCCTGTGCTATGCCTGGCACCCATTGATGTGGCCAGACAGCTATTTGTGGAAGTACATGGAGAAATGGATCACTGAAATAACCCAAGTAAAAACCAAAAACTTCAAATAAAAATCAGGGGGACGGTTTGTTTTCTTTAGCCCAGATTATTTCCATGATCTAATTTAATGCCCAGCTTCACACACAGTTGGACTGGCACCAAGAGGAGACAGTAACCTGCAGCACAAGGCCAGAAATGAACTTCCACGAGTAGAAGAAACATCTCAAAAGTGCCTTTATTGCTTTGTTTTTGTTTTCAGTAAATGTAAAATAAGCCGCCTTCAGGAACAGAGAAGTAAGCTAACTTCCATTTTCCAAGGGTAGAAGCAAGCATCCAGGCTGTTATCATGGACTGGCTGGAATGTTGTGTTCACTCACACCTTACTCTTCTCGCTACCTCTGAGAGGGACAGAGCAAGCACATTAATTTGGCACTAAAAATTAGTTCTGACAAACCTCCACGTTTTCTAAGAAATAAGCCCTAAAAAGAATTTGTCTGGTGTCTGAATTGGAGTAAGATGTGAAAGGCCAGCAAAAGCTGAAGAAATATAATGGAAACTCCCTTTGCTTTCAGTAAGTACAGGGTCTAGATAAAGCATAAGGAGGGAAAGGGATCGTGTTATTTCAGGGAAAAAATAGCCAGGGTTCTTGCCCAGAGGGACAGACCCAGCCATTCGTAACTGGAAGTGCTCCCCTGTCCCACTCTGTACCAGCTTCTGCTTCTGCCAACAAATTAGAGGGTTCTTAAATTACGTCTCTATTGTGCAGTAGTTCTAAAAGGATGCAGCATACGTAGAAAAATGTAGCTGTTAGATCAGCTTCCTCATTTGCTTTTCTGCATATGACACCTCTTTTACTTAATCCTTTTGCTTGTCTGTGCGCTCTGAAGAAACTATGAAGCTTTGCATCCCAGTGCTTATCCAGACGTGAGGAGGTGGTGCCCACCCATCCAGCCCAGTCACCTTTTCTCAACAACCTTCACTCATCCCCTCTCCTGCCACCTCCGCATCCTTCTGTCTTTTCATTTGGATCATTCCCTTTCATTTTTAAACCTCTACATTTTCCTATGTGCAAAGTCTTAACAGTATGGGGTGGCACCTTCACCTCTAAAGCCCTCTGAAAAGCACCTTTCCTTCATGAGGTCACCCAGTTAGCTAATATGCTGCACTTCTTTTTAGAGAGGGATGAAATTGCTTTCTAAGCAGTTCCATGAAACTGGGACAAAAGAAACCTACTTCCCACTCTGCCTTTGTCATGTGGACTCTGATATAGGGGTTGTTTGCATTTCCCCCATAAGGGACGTTAAGAAGACCCCTTAGCCTTTAATTGGCCAACTATTTGCACAAAATCCATGGGAACTTTGTGTATTTGACCTCTGCTTCTCAGGTTGGTCAGGTTGGGTTAATATCAGCCAAAACCATCAACGATTACTAGAAAGGGAACAACAGACTATCACATACATACTGGTCATCAGTCTTGTTTCCTTTGGAAACTTAGCTAAAATAATCCTAGTAGCACTTACCTTTTTTCAAGGACAGCCTTCATGAACAAAGATACGATGTTGAAATAACTTTCTAACCATTCAGGTACCATTCCATGTTATACATTCTTTTTGGAGAAAGCTGAACACAGTAATTAAAGCAAGGTAGAAAGAAAATCTGGCAAAGAAGAAAACAGCACAAGGTGCTGTTGTCTAAAATAAAGACACAACCCATGAAAAGCTTGGCTCTCCTCCCTGACACATCTTCTTCTTTGACTGTCCAATGTTGTGGGGTTTTGACGGATTCATTTCTCATTCAAGAAGAGAATGAGACAGCTTATCTCACATTTCTTTTGCCAGTCCTGTTCATAAAACAATGACTTCACAGATTTCTCATTCTACTATAGGAAGAAAAAAAGGTTTCCAAAATCAAGTATTACTCAACAATAAGCAAATAATGTAGAACAGTTTTGCAATATGGTAATGAATTTTGTTAGGCCTTTGTTAGGGCCCAGCCCAAAGCCCTGTAATGTCTATGGAAAGACTTCAATCAAGCTTGATCAGGCCTCATAAATACAGCTATTAGTTCAGACCGAAATGTTGATAATGCACAGTGAAATAACTTGGGGCTCCACTCAGCCTTTTCACAAACAAGCGTCAGCAACATCCATGGGAATTACGCATATGCAGGTGTGGGTAAAAAGCAAGTACGTTGTCTACATCAAGGTCTCCACTTAGGTAGCAAATGTTATCCTTAGGACAACGTACCCAGCATGCTGTCAGTCAGCCTTACTGATTATTTTTCCAAATAACAATCTGCAAGCAGCCGAATGCCAAACATCACTAAGTGATACAACAGCAGGAAAAGGCTGAAATGCAAGCTAAAGCCAGGGCCAGACACGACCCTTCCCTTTTCTGTCTAGCTCTGCTGGTCCCTTCTCTTTTCAAATTGCATTTTATTCCAGAATTATACACTTATCAGTCCTCTGAAAAAAAAAAAAGGCAGTAACTTCTACACTGTCCCCTAAGCCCTTCCATCTTGGTCTGCTTCAGCCCTTACTACCCCAGCTATATTTCACCTCTACTACTCTTTCTCCTAGGATCCAAGGAAGGATAAGTGTGGCCATCAGAAAGAAAGCCTTAAAACAGCCTTAGTCTCCAGGGTCCACAAGCAGGTTTAGTAAAGGAGATCACGTCCAGCTCCTATGTGCACGTGTGTATACGTGTATATATATTGTCACAGAATAGCCTGGGTTGAAAGGGACATAATGCTACTTCCTAAACTTCTAGCCCTGATAATACTAGAATGATACGAAATGGAAAAGCAGGAGTAATTTATACGGTCACCGCCATGGTAAAAGATAACACTTTGTAAGCGGTCATATGCTCCCAGGGACAGTATGCAGGGCTGGAGGCCAGAAGCCTGAGCTCATCCTGCCGCTGACATCCAGTTCAACCTTAGGCAAATTATACGGCTTGATCCTAGACCTGCTGAAGTCATTGGCAAAGGTCTGTTTGACGTAAAAGGAGGGGATCAGGTCCTGCATCTCTCCCCTTCTTTTGTTGCAAGGTGTCTCTAGGGTGAAAATGTGTGAAGTGTTTCAAAGATTTAAAGTACTATGGTTGTCATCCAGCAATTCCAATTCATGCCTGATCATTTTTACTTGTGGGAGTAGGCCCTTTGGCTCCATAGTCATCATTATTTGTACCATTTCTAGTATTATTCATAACACATCTAGTTTTCTGGCATATTTTTATTAATTTTAGAAGTGGAACATTTTTAGCAGCATGCTTTACATATTCAATAGATGCATGATATTATTAACCAAAGAAATGTCGTAAGAAACACAGAGGAAATATTCTTCTTATCACATTCATTATTTAATTGTCAACAGTTACTCTCAAGTCAACCTTCTGCTGTTCAGAGAGAGTTGTCACAGGCCACTTATACTGTTTCATTGGGTCTTTTTAGTAAGTCTAAGCCAGGATTCATTTTTCTTCGGTTTAGAGTTTACTCTATCAAAATGAAAAAGCAAAATCACACCTCAGGTGAGGCTGTAACAGAGCTCAATTCCACAAACACCTTGTAGGGATTTTTTTTACTCCATCAAACACAAATTTGCAAATCTTGGCTCATATTGCATCTACATGATGGAAATCTCAGCAGCCCCATAACGCTGCCAGGGTTTGTAGATTGTTCTCTGGATCCTCAAAGAGAAGTAAAATAAAGCGGGTCCAGAACACATATATGGGTTTGGCCATGTTTGCCAGTTTAATATTGTGACTGAGTTGCCCAATTCTTTTCCCTTCACTATGCTAATAGTTGGAATTGCTCGTTCTCTCCTCTGTCATCTATTCTGTGGTAGTGTTGCTACAGAATGAATCAAATGTCTTCCTCTAGGAAAGGGCCTTACAGGGCAGAGATTCACAAGGTGTTCCATAGATTAGATGCCTCCCTTCTTTCCATCCCAAAAGGAGCGGCAATGAGCCAAAAATCTGCTACAAATGTCACTTATAAAGGAAAAGAAAGTTGCTAAGACATATTCAGTACATGGACATGTCTGGAACAAGGTTAAATGAAAAACTGCTAGCATCCACAGCACACCTGCAAAGCGCAGATATATCCGTGTATCTGTCAGTGCCAGCGTGACTATTTCCAGGACCAGTTTTGTCTGATTGATTATATACAATTTAGGGGATTTTTTTGAAAATTTCCATGATTGTTTTCATACAAGTTAGACTTTGGCCTTATAAAGAGTGTCCTCTTTTATTGAATACAGTCCTTTGCACGTGGCGATGAACTAGCACTAGCCTTTATCTTACTTAACTTTACCTGTTTAACATAATCAGCAGTACTAAACTACCCACCCCAGATTCCCTACATACTCTATGGAGTATTAGGAAGTGGTATTAGGAAGCAACTTCAAAGGGCAATTCATTTCAGCCCAGCAAAACAAAGACAGACAGGATGAGTCACCATCTCAGAGTACCTACTTGTCCCCATTGAGAACAGAACAAGAGTTGGCTGGCTTGTTTAGACTGAATGCTGAACTTCAGATGGCTTAAGTTAGGTGAAATGAATCCCACTCTTTTATTCAACATCAAATTCTGCTGCTTCCCACAACCTAAATTATTTTAGTCATCAGGTGCCTTACTCACTGCCTTTTGCTGTTTTGTTTAAGGAGCTGATTTACGGAGTAAAAAGCCTTTCCTAGAAATGAAAAAGAAAACGCTTCTTACATTTTTAACTTTGCTTCTGTTAGCCAAGGACTTCCTGCAGTATGGCAAGGTGTGGGTGTGGTGAACTCTCTGTGTGCAAGAGACGCCAGTGATGCTGAAGCCAAGGAGTAGGAGATAACTTCCAAAAGCTTCCTGGCAAGCAGTTGGTCAACCGGGTGTCAGAAGAACACAGAAATGGTCTGGCTTGGCTGCAAGAGCCGTGTCAGTTGGTGGAGGAGAAACGGGCACTTTCCGGGGAGCACAATGGGAGTAGATATCCCAATCCTATGGAACCTCAGCAGCAGCTGGGGGTGTCCAATTCCATCCCAGTCCCCTGAAAATCTGAGTGGTGGATTTTGAAGATGCAGCTAATGGATATCCTGGTGACTCAACATGAGTCAGTCCAATTAAGAACTGAATCAGGCTTTCCAAATATTCCCATGAAGCTCTTCCTCTGAAGACTTCAAAGTGCATTACAAAGATTCAAAGTGCTAACAAGTAGGATAATCCAATGATGATATCAATTCTGGCATGACGCCTTCCCATGTGACCAGGGACAAGTCCATTTAGAGGCAAGCTTATTACACATCTTTTAGAAGCCACACAGAATTTAGACTGAAATATAATAAAGACTGCATCTTGAAAATCTTCTCCGTGGAATTCTATAAACTGGTTGTAAAATTTTATAGAAAGAGCATTCCACTAACTATTGCACTCTGGGGGCTTTCCTATAATAAATACCTGTCCTGCTCCATTTTGGAACATAAACTGAGTTTTATTGCTCAGTCAGATCTGTTGTCTGAACCATGTAGCCCTAAAATCATGATTTTGCTATCAACCTCCTGTTTGTCTGAGGAGAAAATAAACAAAAGGCAAAGCTGAACAGAACCATGTTAAGTAGTTGTTTAACTCTTCCTTGATGGAGCTATGAGGTACGGCATTAATAGCACACAAAGCAGCTGTACAGTTTTAGGACTCCTTTAGTTCCTTCTGAGGACAATGATAAAACCACACACTGGTTTCATGTGGGTGAAGGTGCTGACTGGATTCTCAGAAAATAATACTGGGCCAGCCCTGCCAAACAACAAATAGTTTGTCAAAAACAGTGACTGCAAGGGCAGCTGAGCACACTCAGAAGCTTCACTGCTGCTGTCACAACAAAAATGTTGGGGGCCTAATACTGATCTCACTGAAATCAACAGGAAAGCTGCTACAAGCACCAACAATCCTCAGCCTCAGTCCTCATGCAAGTGCTCTTTGTTGCAAAATACGATAGCGCAAATCAAATTTGAGAAACATTTTGTGGGCGGCAGACGGTATGTCTGTCCTATACATTGCATTGATAAAGTATACAAGTCATCACTGCAAACACTTGCGCAGTATCTAGACAGCATGAGATCTGCTTAAACCACCTTAACTGCACAGTGCCATACCGCATGTTAGCGGCGGAGTGGCGGTGGAATCTCAGTGCAGCAAGAGTGGTACCAAGCTCTAGGTACCATGCAAAAACATCCAGATGACCTCAGGCAGTCCCTGAAAATCCCAGCCATTCTTGTTTTACCTGTGGGCTCCCTGGTTGGAGAGGTGTTCCTCCAAACTAGCATTTGGAGCGGAAGACTGCCAGCATCGGCCTTGTTCTCATGTCCCTGTCACACAACCAAACCCACCACTGGCACTAGCTGCCTTCCTTGCTCGCAGCTTTCACAGGGGTTATATCTATACTGTGAACTCGGAAGGACCAGGGCACAGCTTTGATCCGTGATCTCAGGCTGTGTAGCTGTTAGAACACAACCTGGCATGGCACTGGCCTGTCCCGGCTAGTGCTCTCCCAGACGGTCCCTGGGCACACGGGAGACAGCGAAGGCCAAGGACTGTTCCCAATAGGCCGTCTGGATGAGGCCACCTGCTTGGGATGTAGGAATGGGGGGAAAGAACTGAATCATGTGGATATGAGTCATGATACACTACTTTGTGTTTGGGTTATTTTATTTTCTAGCCATAGCCAGAGAGACTAGGGAATGAATGGTCACTCTTCCTGAGGCACTAAACTACTCTTGGTGAAAAAAAAGTTGCTCACTGAAAATAGCACTTTGGTGAGAACATGCAAAGAGAAAGCTCATTGCCTTTGACGAGGTTTGCCCTGTGCTGTGGCTAAGCTGAGGACTGCAGTCTTTTGGGCTGCCATCCAGCTGGATTCAGCAGCAATTCATTCACTAGCAAAAAGCAGAAAAAGAAACAGGAAAAAACGATATGAGGTTACCATGGCTACTGGACTGTATATTTTCTTCTGACCATTATCACAAATGTTGCCATCCAAACAAGCAACAAACGTCAGAAGTAATGTTTGGGTTTGGTGAGCATTCATTTCAGATACACCACAGGGAAAGGTACTGCCTCTGAGCCCAAGCGAGTGGCACATTTTCATCTGTGGGCAAAATACAAAGCACAGCCATCCAGACTTCTAAATGCTGGCCCTGGAGCTCCTCCTCAGTAATATTTCCCAGTTATGTTGAACTTCTAAATTTCTTTTGTGATGGTTGTTGAAAATAACAGGTCAAGAGTAGCACCACATAAGGTTTTCTGAAGGACTAAGATATATTAAAAACTTTAGCATTTTGTAGAGAAATGGCACAAACTTTGACTTTGTAGATGTTGTAGAACAATGAAGAGAGGACAGAAACAAAAGTCACGTAACCAGTTCCTCTTATCAGTGATGCTGGACTGCAGAGCAGATTCTCCTGTATTCATTTATGATATATTCCAGAGCAACAGGTGGAAAGACAAGTGGTGTTTCTTCTTCGCTCCCCTGTGTGCCCGGTCAGCTTATCACTAGTATTCAGATAACATAAAATACAGCTTAAAAAAACTCACAAAATTTTCATTAACCACTAACCCTCCACTTGCTTTCCTATTACTCTATTTCATCCTGCTTCCCTATTACAACCTCTACACCCTGGTCCACTTTTGGGAGCAATACCTGGATCCTGCATCTGCTGCAGAGCCGCCTTCCCTCAATTCCCTGTTTTAAGCAAGTTCATTTCTTTAACATACAGGCAGCATTTACAAGTTTGAGGACTGAAATGTTCTACAGAAAATTTCTTATCTCTGCCCAGATTTCAAGCGTGCAGTCTAAGGACCTGGCTAAACCAGAATCTCAGTGCTGTTGATTTACTGTTCTTGTAACTCAGACATTTTTGACAAAGTATAATAGATCAAAAAACCCAGAGAGTTTCCTTAGATATCTTTGCCGGCTAAACAGTCTGCATGAACCACAAGCTACTCCACAGTTAATAATAACAACCTTCTCCCCCCAGCACTTGGTTTGAAAGGACTACAAGCTCTGAGTCACTGCACAGTTGATTTGAGCTTAACCCTAATAGCTCTGTTATGTCGTGACTTATTCTTAGATCTTCTTGGAAGCAGGAGAGTGTCAACAATAAACTTGTAAGGTTTAACACTCTAAGACCAGGTAAACTGCTTTATCTCAATTAAAAATATCAGCAGTGTCCTTTCCACTACATCACAGAGCTGTAAAGTAATGCTGGAGCAAAAGCATGTGCCTGCTGGTATATGCCTGAAGAGGTTCTGGGAATTAATTCTGCTTTGCAGAACTATTCCAGTTATTCATGTGACTCAGCGGCTGAGACCGGGATCTTCCTGCACTCACAGGGTGACGTGCTGATTCAGGCTGGTTCAGCAGCCCGGGATAGGAGAGACACCTTATCAAAAGAAAAGCCCTTGCTGGGGACAGGCTCTCCCAGTAGCTGAAAGGGAAATTTCCATTCAGCTATCTGCACTAGCCTGGTGGAGCAAGATTAGCAAGCTCTTGTTAGATCGGGATGATTTTCTTTACTCTGGGTAAGAAGGGAATCATTCTTTTCAACCAATAAAATATTTCTTAGTGATCTCAGGGCTAAAGGCTAGCATTGTGTCAAAGGAAAACAGCACTCTGCACCTCTGCTTTCCAGGTCACACCTAGGAGTATTTCAGCCACACTCGGGACTCAAGTTTTATTGATAAATGTTTTAGAAGGGATTAAAACCTGCCTAACCCCTGTTGTGCACGTTGCAGACAGGAACAGTAAATTGGAAGTATTGACCAGCACCTCCTAGACTTATTCAACTCTGCATGTAATGTCTGATTGAGACATCCATAATGGATTAACCCCTTATAAACCCACTGCTAAAAGTATCTTGACCGACAGGTCCCTCATCAGCCTATTATGCACAGCAGACAGGAATCACCTGATTAAATGCAGGCATCTAGGATGGAAACCTGAGCATCTCTGCCAGTCACTCCACACTCCCTCTGTGGGTAACACAGTATAGGGAGTGAGTTCAGTCCTCCAAAAGCAAACATCTAAAGCCCGTCTACCCAATGGTAGCCAAAGCATTTTAAGTGACCTGCCCAGGATCTTACAACACAGACTGTGGCAGATCAAGAAGACTCACGTCTAATTCCTGCCCTTATTCTCAGCTCACAAGACCACAGCTGCCCTATAATCACATAATCATAGTTCTGCAATTCTTCAGTGAAGCTGTGAATGCACTTAATCAAGGGTCTTAAATCTGCCAGCTCCGGAAAAACAGACTTCCTTTAGTATTATGCACAATCTAGTGTTTTTGTAGGAACAGCCAGTGTAGTCGATATAATCTCGGCCACCTAAACAGTACAGTATACAGAAGTACCTGGTAAAGTGCAGGGGTTACAACATCTCACACCCTCATCGATTTGTCCTGATACATATAGCAATTACAAAGTATTTTTGCCACGTATTGTACCAATTGCAATACCAAAGTATCGCTTCCTGCACCTACTGTTCCTCCGCAGCCTCCCTCCCCTGACCTTACCGTTGGATTTTCCCTTCAAGAAACATTATTTTCTGTCTTCTCTGCTGCTCACTTTCCCTCAACAAACAGCACATTCAAAATATACAGGTAATACTGTGTTTAACCCTTCCAATGGGTAAAGGAAGCAGCCCATGATACATATGTGAATAAAAAAAAAAAAAGCCATCTGCTGACACAGGCTTTAATAGTATCAATGGATGGGAGCAGAATAGATACTGCAAATAAAACTCAAACCAAAGCTGACCACAGTAGAAAGGAAAGGGAAAAAAATAAAATATCTAAAACTATCTCAGGATGTTCTCCCTTTCCACCCTAAAGATCTGGAGGACTTCTTAATTACTGGTCAGACTACAGCTGCTAATCTAGCTACAGCCTCTCACAACTGCCTCCAGTCCATAAAGCTGTAAATCTCACCAAATTTCTACATGAAAAGCATCAGGTACTCAGAGACATAAATGCACATGGTATTTGAGGGTTAAAAAACAGAGGAAAACTATAGCCTGGGAAAATTAGGAGCTTTCCATTCCCGGTGTAATGGAAGGCCAGATTTAAAGTTTAGAATGAGAAAAGTCATTGAAAGGAATTAGACTTCAAGCTTCCTGAGACACACAGGCTTTGTTTTCAAGGCTATTGATAAATCTATCAGTCTCCCGATTACTGTCCCCCCCACCCCATGAAAAAGCCTCTAAAAATGGAATTTGCTGCCTTAATTGGAAGGAAAAGGGTTTAAAGAATATCTGCTGTAAGGTCTCTCTGAAGAAGGAAAGTCCCTGGAGGCAAAACAATAATTGGTTTTGACCTTCCGCAGTTAAGGAGGCGTTGGTAAAGACGAGACTTAAACACAGCCTGACAACTGTGAGTTCCAATCAAATTCAGAAAGAGACGGAAATTGGATAAGCAAATTCCTTTTTGTTCATGACCCCGGTCCCGCTTTCCTTTCCCCCTGCAGCATGACACATCAGAATCTTTCCTGCGTACCATAAATCACTGGCAAGACAGCAGTAGCCTTTGAATAGCTGTCTTATGTTACGTTCATATCTTCCAGACAAGCAGTATTAGCAGTCCCCTGTCTACTCTGGAACAGCAGCCACGCTAAGCGCAGCACAAAGGCTAGCTGCAGCGAGGAAGGAAGCAGTGTGATTTCATTGCTGTTTGCAGCACGGTGTAAATTCCCTCTCTCAGAGTTTGGAAGAACTCTTCACAGTAGCACTAGTAGCTGCTTGCCAATTTAACGAAATTTGGTTTTGAATGCAGAAAGCCCCAATCCTCATTCTGTCAGAAGCTGCAGCTGACCAAATGCTTTCCTTTTTGTAAATTGAAGCTCGTAGAGGACACTCTTTGCCATTCCCTGCCACTGCTCTGGGAAACGTAATGTTTCCTGTGTTACCTTCCGCATGGCAAGTGCATCTTGTCTCGGTGTCCTTGCGAACTCCTGGCAGCAGCTGGAGGCACCTACATGCTTCCCACAGCCTGTGCCTGTCAATACTCATCATCTCCGCTCAGCAACGCCAAGTGCCCTTCAGCCTGCCAAGGCCCACCCAGGCTCCTCGTATTATTTGTTACCTGCAAGCTCCACCACTTTTAGGTAAACCAGAGAACTCGAAACTCATTTCACTGTGTTAAGGACATCTTCAGTTAATAATGCCTCCAAGGCCAGCCGAGCAAATTTTTCCCTACAATGGCCCTGAATGCAAATTTACAATTTAATGTCATTATACTTGAAAACATAAAAGAGAAATGGCAAAGACTCACAACACAAAGACCATAGACCAAATAAAAACGCATGAACTAATGGTGAATTTTTCCACCTTAAATGGACAGCCAATTTGAGATGGTCACCACTGAAACCCGACTCATGTAATTTGCAGATATGACTCACAAGAGCTGGAGGTCCAAAAGCAATAAAAGCACAGCTTGGAGAGGTATCAACACTTTGGAGACAAAAATTAGTTATTTTTAGGGTCTGATGAGACAGAGGTGAAAGTGTAAGTGGTCTACTTAGATCAGTGTGATGTCCAGGTATTTCTGCAAAGCTGAAATGGTTTCACTTTCTCCTGGAAAGGAGCTAAAAGCCAGGAATGGCTTCATACAGATAGGATAGAGTTACAAGAGTTACCAGCAGCAGGACTGTCCCAGAATGCCAGCTCCACATGCTTTGACCTTTTCTCAAGTTTTGGGAAAAGTTGCTTCTTACACGTGCCTCCTTCAGCTGAACCTAACCCCTGTTCCATTAGCCATGGCTCTTCCAGCCTTTTAGGTGTCATGACAGCTGACTTCTGCTGAGTCTGTGGAAAGGGCGCAGCCCCAGAAGCGTTCCCTTGCTCTTTTAGGCCAGAAGTGCCCCAAGAGCGAATGTGACATTCAGAGTGTAACAGTAAAGCAGAATATCCTGACAGTATCCAAGCCATGCTGCAGCTGCTGCAAGTCAGCAATGCTTAGGCTCTGACCTGGCACCTTACGCGCTCTCTGAGACCAGGGGCATTTGGCCCAAGCCTAGCCCCAGCAAGCAGCAAGCAACCGGTACACACAGTGCAACCGCGACTGATCTTCGGAAGGACCAGATTTCAAACACATTTCAGAATCACAGAGCTCTACCATTTGCATCCTCCAAGTCTCTGCTACCACCAAGATGCTTCCCAAACATGAGTCCTACCCTGCCTCATTTCTATTTAAAAAGATTTGGTTAATTCATTTTGATTTGGGGAACTCTAGCAACTGATGACTCTCCTTGCTCTGAATTTCATTCCACAGACTCAAACTTCTACAATGCACTGCTCCCAGTTTTTCTCTCCTGTCCTTAGGAAGTATCACAGACTATGGCCAGCCAGCACAAATTAGGAGGAGAATGAATCCTTGTCTATAATAATGTTGAAACTGTGTGTAGGCAATGGGAATTAATAAAACTGGAACGGGCTCAGCACTGGCACTTTATGTAGGACAATACGTACCTCCTGAGCTGGGTCATGCACCTAGCACGTCCTTGCCGAAGTGCCAACTCTGCAGAGGAATGCTGACACTTACAGGGGTGCTGCTATGTACTATAGTAGTGCAGAGGCTTCTGCAAAGAGCCAGCGAGGCAGGTTAGCTGGGAGCATATCAAAAATCTATAAATAACATTCTATAAACAAAGTTGCATAAAAGACCTAAAAATATCAAGAGGGAAGTTTGTCAGTTGTTGGGGTTTTTTAAGTTGTTTTATTTATTTATGGAGTTCTACTGAATGGGAATGAAGCTTTAAAGCCAGATAAGAAAAGAGAAAAACCTAATATTCAAAATGCAAGCTGTTGCATACCTTTAACGCCCCTAGAAATCAAACGTGCTGAGCTCCCATCACAGTGGCACAGCCTAGCCTAAAACCATGGTGCTAAACCATAGTTGACTATTTACAGTTGTCACTTGACGCTTGCTGGGTGTTCAGAAAGGATGATCCTCGATCTCAGGAAGCCTCCATTTAAGCAGCAAGGAATTCTTGCCACTTTTTTTTGTTTCTGCTTCTTGGTTTTAATTTTCATGTTTTAACTTCTTACGTTTTATAGCACTTAACAGTGAAACAACAGGCTTCAGCCGTTGATCTCAAAATAGTTTTCAGATCTCACACAGTTTTCAGAAGACAAACCAGAGTCTTAGCACACTGAAGCAATTTACCCGAGCTACCTGGGCAAGTCAGTAGCAGCAAGAGCCCAGCCCCTGCTGTCATCAGAAGGCCATAGTGATTCCTCCATCTTCTCGTATTTTCAACACTATGAGTTGCAAGAGGGGAAGCCCATGATGGCAGGGGTTACATCAGGGCAAGAAATGAGCCAAAACACGTCTTCAGTGTTACTTCCCAACACAGAAGCAGGGCAGAGTTTTCTATCATGATCCTTTAGCTCTCCCCGTTAAGTGCTATAGTGGTTTCTCTTAAGAGGAGGTCAGATGAGGACCCGAGACAGACAATTTTCACATACTGTTCCAGCGCCAGGCTGCAGGAGAGAGCCCAGCAGAGGCTTGCCTTCTGCATGGCACCTCAAGTTTGAGATCTCCTCAATTATCCATACGCAGCTGTTCTGGGAAAACACGCCATCCTGCTGGGGTGTGAGCATGTCTGCGGAGTCACGCCATGGCACAGAGGCAGCAGCTCTCTTGACTTGGAGGGCACTTTGCCCTGCATAGCATTTTGGGTCACCACATTTGTTTTCAAGGTCTCTTGAATCCCTCAAATGTACATTTTAAAGATCACCCAGGCAGAAGCTGCCGTGCTTTCAGTGACACCTCCGTCGAATTATGCTCTCCTCTAAGAGGGGGCAACCTAGCTCTCCCCTGCCCAGACATCCATGCTATGAGAATGACACACTGCCAGTCACACTGTTCACACCAACTGTGGCAGTAAACTTTATTTCAACTTTGACATTTAGTTCCTGTAGAGTGACTCATGACCGCCTATGATGCTCCGTGTAGGGATGTAAGACTCAAAAGCCAATGCAGAAAAAAATCAGCAAGCTATAGAAATCAGAAAGATGCATTTGCTGAAACGAGGCACCTCGTCATTTTTCCATACTCCAGGGAGGAAACAACAGATGAGGACAAGTTCCAGTTGCTAGGTATTTTTGCAGAGAGAAGCTGGCAATTTATATTTAAAGGACTCTTTACTAAGTCTACTTTCACCTAGTGCACTTTCTAAAAACAGTCTGCTAGTCAATGGTGTCGCCAAACCATTTAGCTTAACAAAACCATCGGGTCTTGCAGTTTCCAGAGTTTTAGGGAAAAAATGGGACCGTGAAGTTGTTTAAGAGGGCACTGAATAAAACCATAAGGAATATCACATGCACTCCTTATCTTGTTCAGCCTGTGTATAATCCTCGACTGACTGACAACTCCTAAGAGAAACTTTAGTGATGAATGACAATTTGCGTCCCTCCTGACCAGGTCTGAGGTTTCTCAGAGGAGGTGGTAGGTGACAGCAGAAAACAAATTTTGTTTCTGAAGGAACAGTGAAGCATGTGGGCACGGGGCTTTGTTGTCTTGAGGAATCCACCATGGTGAAGCCAGGGCATCAACCACTGCTGACCCAGACACAACTGAGTCCCCTTCGCCTGCCACTTCTAAATTTACTAGCTGTGTTCTGGATCTATTTATGTAGCTGGTGCTGAGAGAGCACTAGGAAAAAATAATAATTCTTAAATTCCTAAATTAACTTTCTGTATGTGCATATCTAGAATTACTTCACAGATATCGATCAGGACAAACATGGTTGTATATAAGTTAACAGTTTTGGTTTTGTAGGTACTAGAGATTTTCTTAGAATGAGTGAAGACATTCTGAAGACAAAGTAACACACAATTTAGCATTTGGCATTTACTTAGAATCTACATTATGTACAAACACATCTTACAAGGATGTGCTCTCACTTTCTCAGAGACTGAAAAGATGCTTCTTTGAAACCTTTAATTTCACAAGGAATACTTCCTCATACCTTCAATGTATATATGAAACCATAAAACCTACTTTACAAATGGAGCTGAGCTCTGAGGTCAAAGAGAGCTCGTAGATTCTCAAAGCAGTAGCTGGTGTCAGCTGGAAGAGCTCTGGATTGCTGCTGAGCTACGATGACTTCACCAGGTGAAGAACAGCCCAGAGTGCCCAAGTTTGCCTTAAGTTTCCACCTATAGGCATAAAACACATTACACCAAGCTCCTGCAGCAGAAAATCTGTAAACAGCTAAATGAGGGCCTATATGTATCTGCTGACTGGAAAATGTCCAAGTTAACTTACTCAGAAACCCAACTCCTTTCCCTCATCTTGCATCACGGAATCATTTATTTGCCTAAAGGCAGTTTGAGGCAATTAGTATATTCAAAGGTTGGTATTAAGACTGCTATTGATAGTGGTGTGGGGAAGAAAATTGCAGTGAACGTTGGTAATCTGAGCATTTTTGGAGTAGAGCAGTGTTCAGATTAATGAACGTCGATGCTATTTCAAGGTTGTGTTTGCTAATATTAGTATGTAGTCAGACATACCAAAGCCAAAGTTTTGACTTAAGACAAAATGTAGCCATGGCAGCAGGAGTGGCAGAGGGGATAACACATTAACATTTGGATTAGCAGGTTTTGGAAGAAAGAGGTTTCAGTACATTTAATTAGCTTGTCTTCGAGTTCTTGATCTTGTTTCAAACCACCGAACGCTTAAGGTCTCTCATGAGTCAGTGTTTCTAACCCATGACTTGCAGGAGAATTTTTGAATACACCTAAGCGGTTTAGAATCTTACTAGTTTGCGGATGAACTTACACTCCTGAAATTGCTCTCCAGGACCTGAGTGCTTGTCAACAGGTATAGCTAAACATAACTTATTCTTTCACCTGAATATTCACCCAGGTTAAGAGAAACAATTATATTGCTTACTCCTATTTCCAGCTGAAGTGTTATCATTTTTGCTTCCCTCCAACTTGGAAATAATTTTTTAAGCTCTAAAAAGTCTCAATATTTGTATTTTACGTAAGCAGCTTGGAAATGTCAAGCTTAAGCATCTGATATAAGGAACAACCCCAAGTTATTAGACCCCCTTGCAAGACTAGGCACTAAAATGTGCTTGGGCATGATAGTCAAGTGATGCTTATCCAAAGTTATGCCTTCTGTGCCTCACTCAGACCACCATGGCAGAGATCACGTCAGTGCTTCCACTGTAAACTTGAAATAGAAGTTGCAAGTGAACCTGAAAGCCAAGCAGAAGCTTTGACAAGGGCATATCCATTTCGGTGCAGATCTGTACCGGAGGCAGCTCACTCAGTTTTAGCACGTACAAGGAATAGAAATACAGTTAGTGATTCAAACGGAAGGTTTTGCACTTGCATGAAGAAGCCTGGGAGAAAAGGCAGATGGTGGGAAGGTCCTGTACACCAGCTACTGGAGCCCTGTCCCCACGACCAGCCCTCAGGAGGGTTAACCTGGCACAGGAGTGAACACGCTGCAGTCAGGATTTACAGTGGCAAAGAAAGGGACAAGAGAATCATGGACATTGGTGCTCTCTTCCACCTCCCCTCCCCAGGTCCTGAGATCTGTGGTGCAGGAGGATGGGACAGTAATTCCCCTTACGCATTTTTTTGGTCCAGAGGGATGAAGTGCTAAAACTGAAACATCTTGGCTGTGCCTAAACTCCCTTGCTTGAGTCCAAGCTTGAGCTTGACACAGCCAAGAGGCTGGACCTCACTGCACCTGGACTTCAGGACAGAGCTGGTGTGGGAGCCAGGTCTCCACTTCTGTCAAGCTTCTCTGCCTGGAGTCCAGCTGGCCGGCTGCGCTGTGACTAGACACAACCACAGAGAAAGGGCGAAGAGCAGTTTCATCAATTCCTCCATCTGGCACAGCCTTTGGAGAAGCTTCGGGCACTTGATATCACACAAATACTGTAGAGAACATCGCAGATACCCCTAACTTTGGTGGTTGTTTATAAAATAGATGCTTTGCAGCAATGTATTTCCAGAAGGAATTATATCATGGAGATATTTTGCTTTTATTTATAGTAAAGCCATTAGAGAGTCACAATGTGCCAACAGCACCACTCCGGTACACAAGCTACCACAAGAGCTTTCTTTTCTAGGGGATGGGGGGGGGAGGGCGTGGGGAAGCAACTCTGCCACAGCTTTGTGGGGTATTCGTACTCAGAGGGTGACCTGACAGCGACCAACATACTTACCTAACATATACTAGTCCTTACACAGACTACACCACACAATCTACATGTTGCTTATTTGCAACCTAATGCTAGTCATTAAATAAACATTAAACTGATAGGTGGGCAACTTAGGCATGCAAAAATAACACCAGATGTAAAGAAACAACTTACATATTACAAACACACGAGTAGGTAACAGAAATGCAAAGGGACTGTCAGGTAGACTAGTCTGCTATCATTAGAGTAAGTAAAGGTACATCTCGAACAGAAAAGAGAACATCTCACTGAATAGTCCACCAATTTAATAGGCAGCTTTTCCATCTGCATTAAACATTTATAATTTGTGAAACTTAAAGTCATTGAAGTTGCTTGATAAACAAATAGGAGGAATTGTTTGACAGATTCTGGGGTACAGGAGGAGGGGTAACATGCTTTCTACAGGTTTTTACAGTATACCATAGCATCCAAGTGCCCTCTGGTAATCCCTTAAAAATAATCTCTTACATCTTTCACATAGGATCCTTTCTCCATATAATTTCATCTCATTACGTTTTATAGAAATGCAGCCACCTCTCCAGATTCAAATGATAAGCCTTCGGTTTCTTTTAACAAGTCACCAAGTATGGTACAGATGCTCTGATCTGGGGTCAATTTCAATTCTTAAAAAACAAATTACTCATAGTACGTGTTCAGCTCATTATCCATGTGGGAGTAAAGGAGTGAGAAGTAATACTGTTTACCTACCTAACTGCTCTGAAACTAGCAGATTTCCCTCGCACTGCTCTACTACTTTTCTTCCATCATGACTCTGAGAAGATAACTTGCAAATAACAGTCTATGACCAACTCTGCTATGAAGTAACCTTCACAGTTAAATAGACCAGTGGCTATGTAGGTATGTATGCACAACAAGGCATGTACGTGTATGCAAGGCTAAGCCCTGAATTTGGAATTCTGAATTTGAATCAGATTGTGTGAAATTCTCACTTTACTGACCTCAAAGTCAGAATTTCACCCTGGGTACTAAAAAACTCTTTATTCTGCTCCTCCTGCCCCCCTGAACTGCCCAGTTTGCAATAAAGTCCATTAAAACCTCTCTTACAAATCCAAAGGCGCACTGAAACCAATGGTTACCTTCAACCAGTCCAAATAGGAAAGATCCGGAGTTCCTAATATTTTATCGCACAGATGTGTCATTAGAGAAACATCTGGAAAGAGCACCACATGTTTGGCTGGATGACTCTAGAAGAAACAGGTGAAAGGAAGCAACAACAGCTTGCTCTGTGACTGCTGAGATGACTGTGATACAACATGCAAATGTGAGAGCACTGTGGAAATGACCTTAGCTCTGCCTGATGGACTAGCAATGCATAACTTAAGGTATTTTAAAGGCCAGTTGCTGGAAATGAATAGTATGCAGCTCTCACAAGCGAAGTCATCAAGGAGTTTAGCAGATTTTTCAGAGAACCTAAGTCATCTCTGAGTCACTGGGAGATTCACCATCTAAAATCCTCTAGGGCATTCTGGAGGATGAGCCCTTCAATACCATGCATTTGACAGGAGTTTTGCTTTTAACAACATGAAAAAAAAATAAATACTGTCCCTATTGTTCATCCCAAAACTTAACTCAAGTTGAAATTTTCCTCTAACCTACCCCCACTATTTTCAAATTGAAATTGCCTTACTTTTATCCAAACCTAACTAATCTATTAACCAAACTACTAAAAACTGGACCTGGTACAACCATAGAAATGAGGTTTCACAACAAGGAGGACTCTCTCCTCCTGTTTAATAGTGGGTACATCTAACCTGTCACCGACATTTCCACGGCAGGTGCCAAGTACCAAGCCCTGGCCTCCCACAGAGTATTAAACCACCGAGCACACCAGGATGGCTGCCACTGACTGCTGCTGCACCAGAAGCTCATGGAGAAGCCCATCCATACACAGGTTTGCATTTAAGTCTTGCTGGAGTCACTGTTAGCGTCCCAGTATCCCACTCCCCAGACCCTATACCGTGAGCACCTCTGTGGTGAACACCCCTGCCACCACACAGCGAGGCTCTGCAGAGCAGGAGGAAAATGGCCCGCTGTGGACACTGCAGACCTTTGTCCAGCTCTGGCTTTTAATGCAGGAACAGCAGCACTTCCCATCTGGTGTAGGATGCCACCCTCCTTCCCACAAGCAAGCATGGAATTTGCAGACATGGCGGGAGATGAATGCTAATCTCAGCGCGGCATCTCTCATTTTACTGCCGTTTAAAACCTAGATGAAGACTGTGCTGTCACTGTTCTGCCTTTAAACAAGCCCTTTCATTTTGGTGCCTTGTGCAGGGCTTTTTGTTTTGCCTTTGGGTTCCTTTTAACTTTGATTCTTTTATGAGGGTTTTTATCCCCCTTTCTAGATGTCCCACCCACTCAGCATCACTTGAAATGAAAAGATTAGATGTCAACTACTCTCCAAGTACAGCATAAAAGAGAACAACAAATTCTACCAAGGAACTTTCTCAGACTGTAAAAATAAAAAATGAGTTTGTATTGGCAAAGGCCTCTCTTGATCTGTTAATATCAAGGAAGACAAAATTATCTGTGTTCTTTGTGAAGCAGCAGTTGTTTTAGTGGGGAAGGAAGCCAAGACAGCTGTTAGATAGTTCAGCACAAAATACTGACAGTGACACACCAACAACAACACCAGCAGTGAGGGACTCGGCCAAACCGCCAAAACACCAAGTATTATTAATATTGCTGCTTTTAAAAAGTTTGACAAACTGCAACAACTGAACAATTTTCAGAGTGAAAGATGACTTTCTAGTTCATCTTGGCCTACTGCGCTTAGAGGACGCTACAGACAGAGCAGCAAAATCTCTCCGATACAAAAGACACCACTGCGAACACGGAAGCCGGACTTGGTCAGCGCTCAAGATTCAGTGGGGAAGGAGCCACCCATGGTTAGTTTGGATGCCAGACTTTATTCCTTTGAGGAAGGAGAGCCCGTGAGATTTCAACAGCTTTTGAGGAGCCCTCTGCTGAAGCTACTCGAACAAATGGCTTTGTCCACATGACCTGCAGCATACCCAACCCCATGACAAAGGATTATGAAATCAGTTTTTCCACTTCCTTCAGGGAGGATGAAATATGGCGCGCTGCGGTCGGGAGCAAACCAGAGGTTCCTGACTGGGACCTTGCTCTCACCCTGTCATCTTGCTCTGGTGACTTGACCTCTCCTGCACATCATTTTCTCCATTTGTTCTAACTTCCCAGGAAGGGTTTATTTGCAGATCTTTAAGACTTCCAGATAGAGCTGGTATTCAAATACAAGGAATTTCACTCTGTTTTCAGTCACCCTTCCTATACACAGCACCAGGAATAAACAGGGCTGCAGCCATACAGCTACAGGTAAGTCGCATATTATGTTCAGCAACAGAGATGGTAGGGAGCAAGATTTGGCCCATCAGCATGAGCTCCTGCCACCAGTGCAATGTAAGCTGTTGAAGACTGCAATAAACTTGCACTCTGGCCTTGTTTGGAAGGTTTCACGTCCAATTTCTCCCCTTCCAGGCCCCTGTGTCCTCTGGAAAAGCTTTCTTTTACTCAACTACACCCTTCTACATGGCACTCTTCTCTCCAGCTGCACCTTCAAAGCTTCGCTAACTCCAATTACTATCTAAATTGCATTTATGGAAGAAAAGTCATTTTCTTTGAGTGCAGAATTACATGTTGGCTGTTTTCTTATAGATTTGGATCACAAAAGAATTTAGAGGGAAAAAAAAAAACCAACAACTTACAGCCCAGCTTGGCTCTCAGTAACAGCCTTTGTCCTGCATCAATGGATGTAGTAGAGAACGGAGCGTGATATGTTTTTATAATAAAGAACAAGACCCCATAGCTCTGATGGAAATCAAAGTCCTCTACCCCACCGACAGAAATGCTATGGGCCTGATCCAAAACGGAGCGCAGCCCTAGATCTCCCAAAACACTCATTGCTTATACTTGTGGAGAAATTATAATGAACACCCTTTTCACAGCATCCGTGACTCCTGCAACCTTTCCCCCCTCCTCTCTTTTTATTAGGGATGCATCACATCCTAAATTCTGTAACAAACGTTCTTTACAAGGCAAGAATAATTTACAATGAGTGTTTTGTGGACAGGGAACTCATACTTTTCAAAACCCTGGTTTTGCATGTGTATTCAGCTCGCCTGCGGCCTGCACTGTCAACTTCAGTGAAAATTCCTGAGATCCTCTAACCTGCGAGTGGGAACCTTCCCAAGACAGAAGTGGATTTCACAAGCCAGCAAGTAGACAGAGATAACTCTGAAGAATCTGGGAATCAGTAGAAATACTTAAACATCCACAGCAAAATTCATTTTCAGTGTATGCTATTTCACATTTCAGTTTTATGCTGTCATTCAGCAGGTTTTTACTCAGGGTGCAGATCCTTTTTACTCACCAGATTGAAGAAAACCTTGCCAAATGGGAACTTTTAAGAAGCTGCCCACTGAATTCACAGGAGATGAAAGTAAAGTTGCAGTTCTAACAGCAACATCACCTGACAAAGTCTTTGGCATTTTATATCTAAAAAAAACTTTTCTGCAACTTCTCAGCATTTTCAACAGCTGGATATTATCCTGTATTCGTAGGCAGGTCCAAATATAAATAGTAGTTTCTCTACTGACCCACATACTTGGCCTATATTCAGAGTCTTTTAAGATGTTTCCATTAGCCACAGAACAGTGTCAGGGTATTTCTCCAGTGTAATCTTATTTATGAGGTCCTGTTTCCCAGAACAAAACAGGACTAGATCAACCAGAGTCGGGCTCTTTGCTCACAGTTGAAAGCCTGTTTTCCTCCTGTCCTTCATGGACACATACCTTTTTCCTCAGCATCTTTCAGGGCCGCATTTCCAGTTTTACTTCCAGTCCTTACTGTCTGTCTGCCTCCTCTCTGGCTACTCCCCAGTGCTTCTGCTCCCAAGGACACACAGCTGCCGTGAACAATCCCCTCTGCCCACACAGCTGAATTTCATCCTAGCTAGCAAATGTTTGTTTCTTTGGAGGTAATGGCTCCTTTTTTAGCTTTCTTCTGAATAGAACCTAACCACTTTTTACATCTGTTCTGAGAAGTTATCAACACCTCTGGATTCAGTGTTATATGAAGGAAACAAGGCTAAAAAAGGTGAAAAGCCATAGGTGATGGGGGGAATTGGGAAAATAAAAAAACAGGAACAAAAAGGAAGATAGCAGAAGCTGAGGCACATGGCTCCACAATTACTACTTTTTAATATTTTATAACTTCATTTACTGTGCTCTTGACTCATCTGGTCTGTGAAATCTCCAGTCCAGAGAAATCAGAGTAACTGAATTCATCTAAGTACAAAACCCATGGCTGAAATCCGCTGGCCTTTATCTGGGGGAAGTCTTTTATTGGAGCTTTCAGCTGGAAAGAGACTGCAAGAATTTGTGGCTGTGGAGGATGCAGTTACAATAAATATATAATTCATCATGGAGAGGTTTGTTAAAACCGTTAGGGATAAAATAAATGTTCTTCTTTCCTATTGAAAAGAGATGTCAGCTTTTCTCTTACGATTACTCAAAGGGCTAGCCAGGCAGAATAAAGGCTTATTACATTAGAAAGCATATAGAGCCCTTTTATGAACTCTGGCTGCAGCCATTCTTTTTGTGAGACTCTTTGTTTCAGTTTGTTTTTCAGCAGCTGTATCTGATCTGTATCTTGCACACTTTCATCCTGTGACAAAACACAGCTGCAAAGTGACTAGAAGTTCCTCATCTGTCCATCTCTGCATGTTCTTACAGATGGGACAGGTATGTATGAGAAGCACCAAAACCAACTTATGGGTGTATTGGTATACAGTAATTAATTTTACACTGAGTCACAAAGTCTGGCTATCTCTCTGCTCATCTTTCTTGGAAGACTGAATGATAGCGCCATATCACAAGATACTGGAGTTCAGCAGTACAAAGTGAAGGCAACTGCCAGCACAACAGGGTGACTAGGATTGCCACCCCTTGAAAACAAGGTTTTAGGACAGAAAACCTTTGTTTTCAAATGTAGAATGGGAAACTACTCACTGTGCGTTTAATCCAAATCTTCCACTCTGAAAAATGCTTGACACTCAGAGTGGCAAGAGCACAACTGATGCACAACAGCTTCAAGCACTTCCTTGCCCAATTTACAAAGACACTATCATAGTTCAAGATATTACAGTCCCACTGTATAAACTGTTGATGCTTCGTTTAGACAAAGCTGCCTCAAGAGAAAAACATATTTACGTAAGTGCATCCCTGTGTCTTCCCTCCCCTCCCCTACTCCCTACCACTTCAGGAGTGCCACTCCTCACAAGCTGAGGAGGAGAGGAGATGCAATGACATTTGTAAGCTCGATGGGGGAACACAGAAGACATCATGCAGCCACAGGCAGATTTTACACAGTAAGGCTGCAATGAACTCAATGCATCTTGGACACCAAAGGAAGAGACACGAGTATCCTATGACTGCTGGACTTGCCATCTCCCCTGAAGTATCCCTTCTCTTGAAGTTTCCTAGCTTCTTGAAGCACATCCTCTCTAAGGAGCTGTTCACCACACATGGGTTACCCTATTCCAACCCTGCAAAAAGACCACTAGAAACAGCCGCTCCCAAAAGGCTGCGGAGGAGCCCTCTCCTTCCTGCCTGCCCCAGGTACTGGTCAAGGGCTGCTGAGAATCCCACAGCTGCCAATTGTGATTTACAAAGAGGGAGCCAAGATACACTAATGACTGCAACTCTTACCACTAATTACCACTTATTCAGGCACTAATGGACTTCGTTGGCCGATGTAAGTCAAATGTAAAAGCCTTTGCAATTTGAAAAGAACCATTTTGATTTATTAAACATTGCGGATCTCAGGCACCGATAATGGTAAACATGCCCACATTTCTCTCCACAGTTAAAGAAAGGAATGTACACAGCAACACCAGCTGCACCTGCCGGGCCGACCACGTTTGACCTGGGCTGCACTTATAAGTTATACCAGTATTATAATTTGAGTTCAAATACAAACAGCAAAAACAGGAGACTGGCAAACATCTTACAGTGGATGTAGTTCTCAGTCATGTTATTTTTTAATCTAAGAATTGCTCTCCTCTTCACACAGGAAAACCAGCTGCAATAGTTATATGGGGCAATACACAAATAAATGCACGGTGAGCAATCAGGACACCTTGCCACCAAGAGGTAAATCTCCATGATGCTCTGCTGCTGCTCTGTGATGACAGAGGTGGCTCTTTGGAGACTCTAGTACTGATGTACAAAGCCTGCCCACCCACCTCCCTAGCGCCTGCATTCCTCCTTGCTGCATGCTACCAGTGAGATCAGCCTCTGCTCACTGCAAGATGCATGCAGCAACAATTCTGCTTGCTGAAATATACAGATACTGAAAACACTCCACCTCCTCATCATCAGGAAAGCAAATTGCTGCATCATGATACATTTGCAAAGAACAGTACACGTCTACCCAAAACAAACTTACTTCGATGCCTGCCACTGAGGGACCTGGGCCAGGCACTCCTCTGCCAGAAACCTTGCTGAAAGCAAGAGGAGTTTCACACTCCTCAGGAACAGCACAGGCAACCAGAGACAGTAGAGAAGGATACACGACATTTTGATAATTTATGATTTTCCTCGGGTTAGTTTCAACCCCTGCTGCATTTTGTTGTTCCAGTATGCCGCTTTCTTTTTGGTGCATTGTTTGAGATAAAATTTATTGTTAAACTGACTCTAGTGGACACCTGGCAGCACTAGAGTGCAAGTTCTGCCACTCTGAGGCACCAGAGCAAGAATTAAAATGCTGGGTGGAAAACAAGCTGAGCCCTGATGGTGTCCATCATGGGTCCCATGAAACAAGACCAGATGAGACAGTGACCCCTGTTTCAGCTATCGCGTTGGGATGACTTTCTACTGCTTTCATCAGTTTTGTTTGCATCTTTCTAACAGGACTTTGAAGCTGAGGAGGTCTTGTTCTACAGAACTGCTAGAAGCCTCAAGAGAAATGATGTTCAGTGTGTGAGAAAGAAGTCAGTAACACAAACTTGTTCCCTTCCAGTTTTGCACCCGAGACTAATAAAACCATGCCTTTTCTTCAAGGTACCGGTTCAGATTCAGTCAGCTTGGAAATGACAGAAAGCAAAAGAGCAAATATTTTGCTGATGGGAAAATCTGAGTTATTTTTAGCCAAAAGGATCAAAATTAGTTCATTAAGAATTTCTATCTGATAATGTCAAACCGTTCATATCTGTAATTAATCTTTAATACCGTAGTAATTTTTAGAAGCTAAAAAGAGCTACACTCTGAAAGAAGGAGTCAAAATGAAAGTCACTATTTCAATCTCAAGTACTATCAACATTTCCACTGAAAACTTCATCAAGATGAACTTCCCCCAAATTCTAACTCTGCCAAAACAGCATTTTCCAAAAGAAATATATTCTGTTAAAATTTAAAAAAACAAAAACAAAAACAAAAAAAAACCAAACCAACAACAATAAAAAAACCCACAAAACACCACAACACAAAACAAAAGTGCCAAAACACAAAACCTGGCTACCTGACAGCCTCAACCTCTCCAAAAATAACTAAGCCAAATCAAATCCACCCACCTTCCCTCTCCATCACAAATGCCGCCTCTCACAACCTGATTATGAACCTCAGCGCACGCTGTGGGTTTGGTTCAAGCTGTAGGTCCTGGAGTCAGGCTGATTACAGGAATACCCCACGGCTTGCCTACACTAGAAAGGATTCGCTCAGAAAGAATCTGCTCAGACAGAAATACCAGTAGATCTGCCTTGGTGAACAGCTATGGTGGACATCGTAGAGCAGCAGCAGCTTTTTCCCCAGACTGGTTTGAAGGTGCAAGCCCATTCCCATCACAGCATCTGGAGCACAGCTGGTGCTGAGAGGTATGAGTGTCTCACTCCCTTGATGGATGCTGCTGTGCCAGTAGAGCTTTCTAGTGTACATCATAGCACTCACTGAAGTGAGCGAGGGCTTTTCTTGCTTTCAGGACTGAATTTTAAACCTAGCTAATAACATTTTGGCACCTGAGCTGTGAATTTTTCATTTGTGGGGTTGAAAGAATGCACTAGTTTAATTAAGAAACTAAATGAAATCAAATGGAAAAGGAGCACCACTTCCAGAAACTGATTTAAATGCTCTTTTGGAAATTATTAATTATGTACTTAAGTTTAACTTTTTACTTAACGAACATTTCTACACACAAGTCACACTCTGCTGTTCCTCCATGACTGAGGAACCGAACTTCATCTCATCATTTAGAGATGTGAAGAATCTTCAAAATTATTTTGATTTGGTAGCTTTTACATTCACTTTGCAGCCGCTTTTCATGGGTGTGATTGACTTTAGTAAGAGGGACAGCAAGGAAACAAGGGAGATCTATGTCCCACACCATGTTAGGCTGTAGCAGGACAGGAAAGACAAGAAGAGAGCACCAGTGTTTCTCAACTGCAGTACATTTGCAGAGAGGGGGTCTAGGGGAGGAGAGAAATCAGGTAATCACTCTGTTGAAAAGAAAGGTGTTTCCGGGTCACCAAAAATTCCAGAATTATTCCAAGTTTCTCCAGTCTTCTTTTCCACTGCAAAGACCAAAACCTGCCCTGTCAGATGCCAACCAAGCTGTTACTTGTTTTGTTTTGCAGGTTGCTAAGAAACAGGGCTGTTTTTGCTTACTTGCCTCCCTTGGGCTATTTCACAACACTTTGTAATATACACTGCTCTTTTTTGTTGCACATCTGGTTTCGATTTTAGGTTTCAGAACCCCCTCTGAAAACTGAGATATTAGTTTTTCATATCTATCATCTAGACAAAGTGCATCAGCCTGTCAAACTGAGTGCACCGGTGAGACACATTTAACCCTCTCAAGTAACTCTCAAGTTACCCTCCACAAAGCTATTTTCATTTGTTGTTGAGTTCAGATGGTGGAAGTAGCTCAAGTATTGTGTCTAATTTGCTGTGTGAAATTAGCTGCAACCACCATTAAATTTTAGGTATGAAATAAAAGTACCCATTTCTTCAAAACATTACATTGGATAGGAAACCCTCATGCCTCGCAAACGCTAGCAGAGCGAGCCATCCAGTCGATTAATTGATCATCAACCCAGCAGATGCCTGACAACTTTTCCCAAAGCTTCTAGTCTTTCATTTTCATTGGAAGCAACTACTTACAGAAAAGCAGCTAACGAGCACGGAGAGGGGTTCTCCTGCGTCTTTGAAAAATAGTGTTGCTGGATGGCAGAACAACCCAGCTTGTGCTCTGGGACAGCTGCAAACACGTCCTTCGGCCCCAGCACTGCAGCTGGCCATGCTGAGTTCCCAGTGCCCCCAGCTTCAGGTAAGTCAGACCCTGGCCTCACAACCCATCGTCATGGTCCATGCAGCTCATTAAGAGATTTTCCACAGTACTGATCCAGTACAAAGAAACTGATGGGGATAACATGTATTCCTGCTCTGCTGATATCCCTAAATTAAATGATCCTTACCTAAGCCCTCTCCCAGAGCCATTCCTCATAGTCTGCATGTAAAGCTCTGACACAGAGGAGCTAGGCAGAGCTAACAGTGTTTCTTTAGTCTTCACCCATCTGGTCCCAGCATCATTTAAAGTTGTAATTAAAATTTATATCACTAGGCTAAGGTCACTCAGAAAACTTATGCCAAGAACTACATACATTTGACACCCTGCAGAGAAAAGAAACTGCCTCTGCTTCATCCTGATGGAGTGCTCCCCCCACCACCCCGAGTACTTGTCTCCGTGCCCTTCCTGAGCTGCTCTGGTGACCATCTGATCTTATAAAGTTGTATCCCCACAATGAACGACCATGGTTTTCCTTCTTTTTTTGAAGGGATAAAGTCTGTGCTAATCAAATAAATCTAATCAAATTAAGCTAAGCTGGACCTCAGCCTTTCAAGTTGGAAAAACCATTCAAGCTTTGTACAGTGTCGTTCCTCATCTCTATACAGGTCTAAACATAGGGCCACCATTCAGAAACAATGCATATAAAGCCCTGCTCCCTCTCTGGGACTTCAAACACATCCATACTGGTTCCCCCTCCTCCTTGGTTGTTAACTTCCTCTCATGCATTCTCAAGAGCTGCTTCACAGTCCTCTTGCCCTACTTTTCATGTACAAATACTTCAGGGAATCCTCCTTTTTCAGTAGGACAGAGGGACCTGCAGGTTTTGGAGCTCCTGTGCAAGACCAGGGCTATTCACTCTCCTGGCCTGGTAGCTTCTGGCAGTGCCAGTGCCAGGGAAGGCCTGTAGTGCAGCAGATTTTAACAACACACATCTTTCTGAGTATCACCAAAACCATCATTTAAAAAAATACACCAGCCAGGAAAGCCAGGTCTGGCACCTGTGCTTTGTGCTGGATGAGGTGCAGGCTGCCGCAGCCTGTCTACACTGAACTGGGGCTGCCGGGACTCACAGGTGGGAAGAGTAAGGTCTTCCACAGGGTATCCACCTTCTTCAGCAACACCAGACCAAACGTAAATCCACAAGCACCACATTACAAACCTTAAGTGAATATAAAATTTAAAGTCTGGTTTTCACCCTTCTCCTGAGACCCATCCCAGCTGTGTTAAACATTCATTCTGAAAAAGTTATCGATGCCATGGAGGTTTATACCATTAAAAATAGAAATTCGGAGATTCCCAAATTTTTGTCTCATGGGCAGACTGCCCTTTCCTAAACACAGGAGTACAGGATGATAGAGGACTGCTCCACCATGGAGAGGCTGTAGGTTTTTAAGACTTGGGAATTTTAGAGAGCTGCCGAGTTCTGGCCACATTGCCAGTGGCTGCACCTCAGGGTAACGTCCCAGCCCGCACAGCTCCCCCCTAACAGGGCACTGAGCGCAGCTCAGCGCAAAAAGGGAGGTGCCTGAAGGACAACCAGGCAGCGCAGCATGGGATCTTCCCTAGCCTGCCTTCTCCCAGACACAGCAGAAGGCAGCAGAGCACAGAGCTCCTCTCGGGACACTGCATGGTGAGCCCAGGGCCAGGCAGCAAGCCCTCCTCCGGTACGGGACTCACAGGAGTTGGGCTGGGACTTACTGCTACAGGGTCTCTGTTCTCCACATAACCACTGGTGCTGTGGTCCTGCGGCGCAGTGGAGATTGAGAGCGTACAGGACAAAAAGCCTGAGGAAAAAACCTCACAATAATGCATACGGTTGGTCCCATCATTACCCTGTTACAGCTTTTTAGGTGCTCCAGGGGCAAAAAGCGAAACAAAGGTATCAACAGCAGTAAAGCGACAACCTTCCATGTCTTCGCATCAGGTCTAAATCAACGCAATACTTGGAGCCCTCATATCCAATTCTCCCCCACACCCCTTTTTCTTCTGGTGTAGTCAGGATTTCCCCTTCATGCAGCCTCCTGCCAGTTCAGCCCTGGAATGATCCAGGCAGCTCCCTCCACCCAGCAAGAGTCCTGCCCAAAACGCTGTCCTGCCGGCGTGAGCTCACCGTGACCTTTCAGCAAAGCACAGCCCTTCGTTCCTCCTCGTGTTTCGAGAAGCCTGTGGAGCAGTGCCTTATTTTCAGCTGGTGCGCTTCACGCTTAACCAATTAATATCTCTTCCTGCAAGGCAAAACAGCGCGGGGCGCTTTACCGGGTTCAGGCAAGTGGCTTGTCCCAATTGATGGAGGTAGGTGAGGAGAGGGTTAAGAATATTGTGGAGCAGTGGGGGCATAAGAGAGCTTAGTCTGGAAGCAGTTTAAGTAACCTAAGGAGAATCTGATACAGACCAAAGAGACACAAGTACAGATGCATTTAATAGAAGCTTCTCTCTGCTCGAGATCTACAGCTGAGACTCATGCAGCAAAATGTGCTGTTTGGAACATACTGTGCTCCAACCACGATGGCTACGGAGGAATGGGAGCCAGTATTATGTGCTGGTGCTCTTAAGGACTGAATGTTCACTTAGCACACACGTTTGGGGAATGTATATTTATACATACATTTTGGGATGTAGCACATCCCATCGTGAACTTGGACAGCAGCTTGCTCTTCGATCTAAGAATTCATCTATTGAGAAATCCCAGTATTGTGTAAGTAAGGGCACAGCCCGACAGGCTGTTCCAGCAGCAGCTGAGCCAGGTTAAGACATTACCACCTCCAGCCTGGCCACAGCTGTTTATCCATTGCCCCCCATTAGGGGTTACCACCCTTTTCCATGAGCCACATAACCACATGTGTGGACACTCCCAAATCTGGCTCTGTCAGAATGATCCAGCTAAGCTTAAGTACTTTTTAGTAGGTTTATTGTTTAGGCTTTCTTTTTATTTTCCTTCTTTTTTTTTTTTTTTTTTTTTTTTTTTGAGCTAGCTCATCTTGAGAGTGATAGTTTCTTGACTCGGTTCAGCTGCAACTGGAATAGCATCTCTGACCATGCTCCAATAAAACTGTTGCAAAATTGCATCAGTCGGTCTCTTCAGTCAAAGCCTGTAAGCCTCCTCTAAAGATAACGAATTTAATACTAATTCCCTCAACAGTCTTTTGTTCACTATCTCACTGTTTCCTAAGTATTACTGGAAATTTAAATATTTCATGGTGAATTGATCACTTTTGTTTGCCGGAGTCTGAATTCTCCGCCACCTTATTTAAGGAGATCTAAGATAATCAACACTTTGAAGAAACCCCCTCCAGTGCCTCCCTCTTCCAGAGAATTTATAGTTTCCCTTAGGTGCAGAACTGCAAGAATCCAGTAAAGTCACTGGGGAACTTTAACAGAGACTGTTGATGCATTTACACTATTAGTATTATTACTTTATTTCATTTTCATTTCTTGGCATATGGGACTTAGAAGGCTTGTCAGGCTAGGGCCTCACCTAGCTGTGCCAGGAGGCAAGAAAGGTAGTTTGGGGAGACAAAAATATTTGCTTCGCTGACCTCTGCGTTTGGCTCCTAACTCAGTTCGATTTGTATTCACGGCCGTGCATGTACTTTCAGGGAACACGCATAACTCAGGCCAATTGTATGAGATTGGAGCACACAGAGAAGCCCTACTTAGGCTCTGACATTTAGCAAGCCAAGAGGTTTGAAAATGGAGCCAAGTCAATTGCCTGGCTTGGCTGTATGAACCAAAACACAAGCCTCGCCACTGGATTTGATTATATACACATGAAAAGAAAATACATAAAATGATACATAAGGTTCTTGTAACCTCCAAGAGCTGATGCCAGAATATGCTTATTGGCTTGGTCCTTCCCTGGCTCAATACCACAACTGAGCACAGAGCTTAGCCGAGGCCACGCTCAAGTTTTCATCAGATTAACTCTTCAGCTTAGGTCAAAGCACCCCTTTTCGCATGCTCTAAGATCTAGCTTTTCCCTCAAGCCCCCAGGGAAAGTAGTAGCTGACTATATGAATGCAGGATTTATAGCCCTTAAAGCTGGTGCAAAAGGTGCTATAGCTGCCCACAAGAGGAAAGTAAATTGAATTAAATGAGATTAGGAATCTACACAACAGAATAGCCAGGAGACTGTTTATGCTAAATGCAAAATACTTGAATGAGCCAGCCTCACATAAAGTGTATTTTTCCTCTGCTACAGATCCTTTTTATCTTTCCACACAAACTGGGGTCTTTGGCTATGCATTTCTTAGTTTAATTACACTTAATAATTTAGTTAGGAAGCTTAACCCATACAGACTACCAGATTGATTTGAACAACAAAAGCCAGCAGACACTGAATGTTATATTTCTTGGAAGAATATGAGTTATTAATAATATCCCTTCCAATGCAAATATTTGTGCCTTTCTGTACTGTCTCACTATTCTCCGGATACCTTTTTCTTAGTTTGAAGTATTTGATATGATTACCTGATACGTCTAACAACCGAAGGAACACATAACACTTTCGGGAAGGGCTTAAAAGCAGACATTATTACTTTACCAAATTTTACTACAATAACAGGGAGACTACATGTTTCCCTGGAAATGAGCAGAGCTAACAAGATGTTAAGTGTTTTCCAGTAACCCTTGTGCAAGGTGCTATTGGCAGCTTTCTGAGATGATCACTAAAGAGATCCTCTGAAAAATAAATCAAGCCTTTACCCAAAGAACTCAAAAACTGAGTTACTTCAACTAGGTTCACTTCTGGAGAAGAACCTGTCCTTTCAGAAACATCAAACCCAAGGGCTTGAAGCAAATAAAATTTTCCTGGAGGACAGAGAGAAGCCAAGAGTAACATTGCAAGAGCCAGTAATTAGTATGCGACCCGTGGGACAGGTTTGTAGTCCCCAGTTTCTCAGCAGTAGTCTTAGCCTTTGCGTCTCTCTAGCAGGACTGATAATACATGGTCGTATCAGCCATAAAGTGCCTGCAAAACACAACTCACAGTTTGCTTTCCACAACAGTGGAGTCCCAACATTCAAGTATATCATATCTTCTTCTAAGGGATATGCTGCTCTTGTGCAGCTAACACAGGTTAAATGGTCTCATCTTTAGGATTAGATAGACTCTCCTTATAGTCTCGCAGCTGATACTCTCTGTGCCTTCAGCCCAAGCTTGCTGCCTTTTCTCAGATGTGTCTGCTGGCCACATCACGCTTCAGCCATGAATCAGCGATACAGCAACCTGCCATACCCCTGCAGAACGCTCTCCCAACCGCTCTGACTATGGTTTTGTTGAGGCCGACTTCTCATTCCAAACTAATTACATACATTTTTATTATATGACAAGGAAAAGTTCTCATTCATCCCCCCAATTAAAATTTAATCTGCACTTTAACTCTAAAACTCTGAAACATGCAATGGGGAAAGGTATCATTTATACTGGATGGATCTCCTAGGCTGGTTCCAGGTGGTGGAAAGCGACATAAGTTATTTTGGGAAATCTCAAACAGCTCTGGGACACTTCTCTCTGCTCACCAAAAACTATCCCAGTGAGTAACAAACGTCACTGGGACCATAAGGCTTCCACCCACCCAGGTATTTCATCGTTGATTGCTTGACGCATTTCCATTCAAAATACCTCAGTGGAATTCATGACAAAATGGACCAAGAAATCCCACCAAACTTTGATGAAATAAAGAACTGTGAGAAAACCAGTCACTGCAGAGACAAGCTACATTCAACACAGCATCCGAGCTGTTTTTCTTTCTTCAAACACCTGCTTACATTTCCAAAGCAAAGCCAACACAAGGAGAACCTCCTCATTACAGCTCTTAAACCACACCCAGGTTATACTCTCTGGTAGAGTAGCCGTATGATGCTCTTGTTATAGCCCTTCCTCTCTCAGACTACTCTGAACACCATTAATGAGTTACAAGAAGCTCAAATCTGTCAGCGTAGTCTTCGCAGCCTACAAAGTGTGCATGACCAGACAGACGCTGCAAATGAAAGGCACATCCCACCCCACCTCAACAGCCACAACACAGGTCAAGCCACAGAAAGTGGCTTAATTGATGTCAGTTGTGGGTTACGTATATTTTTGAGGGCCTGGGGGGCTGCAGGTACCTCTGCACGTGCCTTTTTTTGAGTGCACGTATAGCCTACATCCTGCAAACAGTGGAAGACTTGGTGGCTCATTGAGCTACCTTTGAGAGCTACGTGTAGAAGTGCAACAATGCTGTGGTATGGGCTGCAGGCTGGCTCCCTGCTACTCCATCCAAATCCTTTGTTCCTGCCATCTGCATTGTTCCTTCCATATTTTGGATGAACTGCATTCCCAGGGAAGTATTGAGACCAGATCATCAGTGACATGTGAGCTGGTAGGCCACCGCTGAAGTTACGGACTAATGGATACTGTGCTTTGCTTCTCCAGGTCTACTCATATCGGCAAAGAAATAGAAACCTTTTCATATGTTCAGTGGATTCTGTGTTCAGATTGCATCTTCTTTCAGAAGAGAAACTCACTTCAGCCAGCTCTGCTGGCTTCTCTAGCACTCTTAGCACACACATTTATTGTTCTAACCTAAAGTAATTTACTACCACTACAGTTACTCCTATACCAATGTCTCTTCAGATTTCAGAAACTCCTGTATTCTGCGAACAGAAAGCAGTTTAATAGTGCATTCAAACTCTCCCATGTAATTTGAGGTTTAGTCTTTTCACTTTCAAATGAAATGTCTTTGAATTAGTTTTTGCCTTATAATAAACAGATAATAAACAGATTCTTGGTTTCCTACAGTAAAAAGAGAAAAGACTGTAAACTTCAAACTTTTACAAGGGCACATGGGACTATTCTTTAATTTCACTCTCTGGCTGTGGAATCTATACCCATTAAAAGTGAAAAGCTGAGATCTGATTACTATTTGTGCTGTTACAAGTTTGCATTTCTACCCCCCCAAACAAAAGGCAAAATGGGCTAATGTTCTTTTACTTTCCGTTTTTAGATCTTTTTTTCCTTCCTGTTACAATGTGGCACCAAAATGCAAAGTTTGAATTTCCTAGAGCACAAAGAAACAAGCTACTAACTACACATTTCTTTTCTGAAAAAGTCTTTACAACAGTATTACATTGAAGATGTAAAATATTTTCAATATTTTATAAACTATGAGATTTGGCTACTAAGTGGTAGAAAGAACAGTAAAATGGACCCCCTCTGTCCTTGCTCTGAATCATACTGATGTGATGATCCAAGTATGTAATTCCTTCCCTGTTTTGCTGTATTTCTCTGCAGAAGCATAATATATACTAATAATATAATTGAGTTACAGACATAAATGGAGACTGGGTTCATAAAAGCTAGCATGAGATGGCCAATAATCTAACCTGACAGGATGGGAGAGGGCAAGAAACAGCAGAAGTTTCCATCTCCTCATTTTATTGTTGGAAATATGACATAGCACATAAGGCCATATTTTAGAAGATGCTAAGCTTCTGTACATCCTGTTGTTGTACTATAGTAACAAGTATTCCCTATGTCTGAAAAAGCAGGATTTTATTTGAAGACAGGAAAGGGGTAGCAGAACCAGGATCCATATGTCAGGGATGAACAGCTTTCTGGATCTCACTGTGGATGTAACCGTATCCACGCAGCATCTCCCTGCTGCACCCCAGGCCCAGAGGCAGCTGCTGGCCCTGCCCAAGCCGGGGCACAGCCCTGCTCCGGCCGCAGTTTGCCAAGTTTTAAATGTCGAGCTGTCTGTTTGCAGCAAAGCAAAATAAAGCCTTGCAGTCCATGTGCAAATCAACAGCACATGGATGAGTTTTCTCTGTGTCCCCCATGACTTGCATTGGGTTTGATGGTAGAGTTTCAGAATGTCCCGGGCTTTAAAGGGTGTTTGGGAAGTCTGCTTTCTCGTACAGTTTGGAAAAAAACCTTAACTGTTTCATTAGAAGGTGTTATTTCAAAATTTGTTTTCATTCCTAAACAGAACCATAATGATCCAGCCAACGCTCCCAATGCAAACATGCTTAACGCAGAATGGTTTTTAGAGCAAACCATACGTTCCTAGACTTCCTGATAATATACTTTGCTGTTACAACAAATATTTTTCCATAGGGTTTGAGTCTGTGTTATCAGGGTTGTGATAAAGTTTGTTATTCCCCACATACAGACATTAAAAATAGAAAGCATTATGTGTCAACTGAATTATTTCCATTGGATCAAATGAATCTATCTCATCCTGATTTCCAACCTTAATTCTAAACATTTCTTGAAGGAACTGAAAAATACATAAATATGAACAATCACTTGAAGTAAAAATATGCAGGGTATGTTCTGAAGATATTGACATGAAATGACTGACATTATCAAAGGATCTCCTTGCCCCAGGATACCTAAACGAAATTAAATTGTTTCTGACAAGTTCCTGAAGAAATTTTTTGTTCAAATGAAAGCATATTTTCAAAGAAAAACATTTCAGAGAAAAATCTGTGTCTCGCCCATTTAGCGTAGAGTCCCTGTGCGACTCATTGACAGAGGGGAGCTGTTTGCCGTGCCTTGTAACTTTCATTCTGAATTTGCTTATTTTTAATGCTCTGTGTCAGAACTCAGTGGCAATTTGGGGATTTTGCTTGCTTTTTTTAGTTTTTTATTTTGTCTCAATATGAGTCATTTGTGCTGTACATTGATGTTGCTGCTGTTTGTAAACAGTGGATTATGAGTTGTTCCTAAAAACTAGAACAGGTTTTACCAGAAGGGTGCCCAGCTACTGCCTTTCCTTTAAATATTTCTTTCTCCTATTCTGTGTGCGTTTAGCTACACACTCAATTCCACATATTCTTGTAAATGTAAGAGCAGAATAAATTTAGGAACCACAGCACTTTCAGCTGCCCCACCTCATTTTCACACCAGAAGTTTCTAAACTACTTCTTACAGTCAGCTACTACAGATATGCATGAGCAGCAAACCACCGCTGCCTCCAGGCATGTCTTGTCTCCACGCTCATTTGCAGCATTTTTCTCAGGACGAGTGGCATGGGGTAGATTCTGAGACTGTTGGTTATTTTTGCAACGTGGTTGTACTAAAATCAGGAAAATTCAAAACAGTGTATGCTCAATAGAAACAGAAATGGAAAGCCAAATTACTTTCAGACAGAAACTCAACAGTGTGAACGCTTTTTGGGTTGGGATGTCCAGTTTTCTCAGCCCTAGGGTCAGTGGTTAGTTCTGGCAGCCCTTGTGAATCGTATGGATCAAGGAGTCCAGGTAGATAAAGCATCTGGTTGGATGTAAATACTGTAGATGGATTTCAACTTGCACTTTCTAAGCTCCCCTTTAAATATCATGCACACACACACAGAGACTTCTCCAAGACAAAAGGCTACTAAAAAAATTATGGAAGAAGCCTTGTAATACTTCCAGTAGGACTCCAGCAGCTATACTGCGTGTTGAGCCCTCTCACGCTGTATCAGCATTTCTGCTTCCATGCTAAAAACTGGAAGTGAAAAACCATCTTGTTAGAATAACTCAGAATCAAGAAGAAGTACAGAGCCAGGTTGCAAAACCAGGAAAAAAATCAGAGGGAAGTAGGTGACCAAAAAGGAGGAAGCAGATGGTTTCTAAATAATCCTTGTATTTGTCTAACTGGGTAGCAGAGTTACCAATTAACCAATCTAATAAAAGGAAATCTGCATTTTAACCCAATTTCTTATGGCAATGCATGGAAACATCTCCTGTTGGAGTCATTTCTCTCTCATTTTTCTCTCCCCAAAGGTATCCATACCCATCTCACAAGAATACCATGAAATTCAATTGGTAAACTTTTGTCATATAAAGGAGAGAGCTGAAGAAATGCAACATTATTTCATAAGTTTCTCAACAGCAAGGTTTTTGATCTTCATAACATTATCCAGAAAAAAGACAGACATTTCTGCTCAGCTGAACCCAGCTGGCTGTGTTAAAAACATTTCAAAATCTGCCACTTCCCCCCCCCAATGTCTGTTAATTTAGCTAAAACAAATCAATTAAATGTCCCAATTACAACTGAAATATATAATTATATTGTGCACTCAGTTCAGTGCATACTAATGAAGCAATCACCACCTTCTCATTAGTCACTCTTGAAAATTAAACCCAAGTGGGAGCTGAAAAATGTTTTTCTGTATCTTCAAACAAGGTACTTGATCCATTCTTCACTTCTTTCTAAACTTGCAACTTGAGCAGAACAGCAGAAAAATATACAGGATCTTTTTTTTTTTTTCTTGTAGTTAAAATTCAAAAGGAATTATCATCCCCTAAGGTGGATCAGCTCACTTATAAATTAGAGACTATCTTTAACATATATGTTAATCTTTTGCCAAAAACTTTTAGCAAATTAGCATAAATTCAAAAAGACAGTGCATAGCTCTTTCAAAATTACTTTGCTATAATGTCTACCTCCAGGTAGGCGCCTAAGCAGGTAAGGCTTGATTTTAAAAAACTGTAAACAGTCTGCTCCTGTGTATGACATCTATTGGACGTGAGACCGCTTGAACTACTGATCTGCATACCTGCTACCATTTTGTAGATAGATGTTCTCTCAGCTACAATATGCATGAAACCTACAGATCTGCCTAACTGAAGGAAGAACAGTTCAAAACAAAATTTGCATAATCTACTACAGAAAATAGTTGGTGAAACACTTTACCTAAGGATTCTCATCTTAATATCACTGCAGCTTTGTCTGCTTCCTCCCCCTACTAACAGCCCCAGCCCGACATGCCAATGCCATTAGAAGAGGTGGGTGCACACAGATGTGGTGTGGGTGCACACAGATGTGGTGTGGGTGCACCCCTTCTTTCCACCCAGGCAGCGGACGGGAGATGGGGTAGAGTCCCCATCTGCCAGCATCACACAGCTGCAGCCCAGCTCTCCCTGCCCAGCCACTCCTAATGCTAGCAACAGCCAGGACAGGGAGAGGGGGGATCTGCACAAATCCTGGTGTTCCCTCCTCAAGCTGTTGCTGCCACGGTTATTGCCGTGCCTGGTACTTCAGGCCGGACAGACACCTACAGCAGCGAGGACATGGTGTGGAGGCACCTAGCAGCCAAGAACCAAAGGAGCAGGAGAAGTTTACAGCCCGCCAAAGCCGCCACGTAGCATCGTGACACAAAACTCGGTAGCCTTAATTCACCACCACCTTGAACCCTGTACAGCCACATACAGCTGCATAAGGTGGCCATGAATCTTTACGATGTCAGCTCATGGGGCAAAGGTTACCTTCTGAATTTGTTACAGCACATCACGCGGTGGAGCCATGGTTTCTCAGCATCACAGCAACACATGACATATTGATAATAATTCTGACAAGGCACCACGTAGACCCACTTGCATCACAAGTGTGCAGCAAAGAAGGATTTGCCCAGTAGGCTAAGAACCTGACACGTTCCCAGAACATATTTCTGCAAGGCTCAGTATTTTTTTTGTATCAGGAATGAGCAGCTCTGAACTCTTCATAACTTGGATATGTCCTCTGTTTTGCAATTAATTGAATACTTCATCACAAATCTAATTTAGATGAAAAGTATTTTGGTGAGTGTGCTTTGCCTGCCTAAACAGAAATATTATAGCAGCTACTTAAATGGTAATTGATAAATGCGTAAAATTACTACCATTCAAACTGCAAATCAGTTAGCAAAATTCAATGAAAGTTTAAACATTTCATTGCATTAATGATATAAATGCATAAATTTACAGAGAACGGCATCCAGGCATTTGGCAGTCTTCCACTGTATTTACTTAAAGGTGATAATGCATTTAAAAAGCACTTGAAACAGAATATGTATTAAGTGCTACTAAACTTGCATAGATTTATTAGCACAAGCTTTTAGACTGTCTATGCCCTGAAGCAAACTCATTTTTATTTCTGGAAATTAAAAAAAATAGAGCGATAGATCACTTTAAGAAACATCAGAGAGGTCGCTATGGTAGTTATCTTAAAATACAGTATTTCTTCATGACAAGTGTCATTCTGAGCCTTTAGCTTGTATGCCACTGACTGATAGGACTGCCTAAGAAATGTTGGTAATATCCACAGGAAACTTCATTTACACATTAGTGAAAAAAATGGTACTTTGGAAAATTCTCTAGCATCTCCAGACACTAATGATCCGACATTTCTAGCACCTTAAAGTGCCCTGGTTTTTCAGACAGCACTGAAATCCTGTCCATCTAGAACAAAAATCAGATGCCTTTAACGGTGCTGCTAGCCAGGCATTTCAAATTCTTTTGGGAACTTCAGGTGATGAACATCACTAATTCTCACAACAGACGCAAGCAAAGACAGTAAGAAAATATCTGCAGGTATTTAACGGCATTTGCAAAAGTGTTCTAATAGCATTTGCAGGACAGAGTGCATGCAAAAAGAAATATACTAAATACGTATCTCAGGATAAATCCACAAGCTAGATATGTGCCTGCATTGTTATCCTCAGTGAAGAGAGATCAGTAGATCATCTTGAAAAGTTAAGTGGGAGGCAGGGCTTAGGACTTCTCTCTGAGCTGGAATAAAACAACGTGATTGAGATGGTTGGTCAAAGAAATCTGGGAATTGTGTGTTGTGTGTCACAGCAGCTTGCGATGGGCTCCCATCTCTTCATTTCAGGAACAGTAGAGCAAACAGTATTTGTGGCTAAAGAATTAGAGTAAACCTAGCTACTGTGAAGAGTTCACATGCCCTGTTCCTGTATGTCAAGGCCCCTAAATGCACCTGGACCTTAAACACAAATGTTTTGTATAGAGGACATGGAGGAAGGGTGGCATTTCATGTCACCCAGCAATAGCAAGGCACAGCATTCGTGTCCCCCGAGTCCTGTGTCGGGGCTCTCTCTAACGCCACCAAGCCTTCCTAATTAGCATTCCTATCACTGTTAGAAACAAATGACTGCACATTTGCCACACGAGCGTTCCTGCTTCCCACCGAGGTCAGAGATGCTGGCACTGTATGGCCTGCATCCTGAAGCCCCCACACCCACTTCAGGCTGCCACGGCAAAACTCCCCACTGTCTCATGCCTTGTGCAGCCAGCAGCGTACGTGCGTGTGTAAACACGGCCCTCCTCACCTGCTACAGACATACACGTCCTGCACTCGCGGGTTTTTGTCTACACTTACAGGTAGGCACCCTTCTCTTGGCTGGTACAGGTTCTGAATGGGTGAGCTGGAATGAGTAGATGACAGAGATTTCTCTCCGTTTCAATCCTTTTCTGGCCAAAATCCTTGCTAGGATTAACTCAGAAAGACCCTTAAATACAACTGAGAGCAGGACTTGGCTCAGGGAGTGTTCCCCAGTTTTATCCCTTACAGCTTTTCATTACCACCTTCTAAATCTGTAACGAAACCAGGAGTGTTTTTACGGCGCTCTGTATTAGAGCATTGCTAATAAGTAGCTCCATTAAAAATAGTAAACATAAATCATTTATTCATTTTATGCATTTCTAAGTCCACTTGAGAATATTTTTGGCTGAACCAAGACACAAGTAAGGGTGTTAATTATTATCTTACTACAGCAATCAGTTAATAAGGCAGTTATGAGAGATGTTTGTTCGGAGGTTCTGGGGTGCCCGGAGGCTACTGAAGTCATTGTCTGGGGAAGAACACCACTGCCGGAGCTCGCAGGAGTCTGATGGCACTAACCCAAACCCCCCCGGCCCCTGTCTGCCAATTAGCTGAACAGAGAGAGCAGACATCAGGTCTGAGCAGGGGAACTGTAAACAAGCGAGCAGGTAGGAGCTCCCAGCGCAGGTCTCGCACGGCGGAGAAGTGTCTGGGGCCCCCTTCGAGGAGGCTGGCAGGGCTCCTGGAGGGGGGAGTGGGTTCGGGTTCCTTCTGCTCCCCCAAAACGGCAGCAGCCTTTTCTGGGCTCCGTTGTTTCCTCAAGCCGAGGAGCAGGGCTCTGCACCTCTGCAGCTGCACATCTCTCATCGCTCGCCTTGCCAGCTCCCAACCCCCTCCACGGGTGAGTAAAGGTAGTATCTTACAAAGCTGAGCACCTTGATGCAGCTCTGCTTTCCCTACTAGCCTGTTCATCTGGTGTGAGAACCCCAAATGCTTTCAGTCTCTTCCAGGAGGGAATAGTTCCTTTATTCACTCTCCTGCTGCACCAGAAATGGCCTGACATCCAGACCAGTGTGGTAATGACCAAAAGCCATCGACTGCCTGACTGTGGCCGGATGGCCTTTGCTTCCACCGTATTCCCAGAGAGGTCAATACCACAAAACCCACTCTCATAACTGGTACCTTCAATCCAGAGGCCAAGGACAGAATGTGCTTTAAGATTAAATGCTAAAGTTAAGGTTCAAGGAGAGCAACAGGTCGGGGCATCTTGCTCCACTTCTGTCTGATTTCTGACTGTTCAGCGCTCAATAACTTCTATTTTCCATTCACTATTGCAGCAGCAGGGGTGACAAGAGCTAAATACCTCCACCAGTGACTTGCAGAAGGAAGGTTAACCTAGTCTCCTGAAACCAAAGGAAAACCACAGCTGCCTGCCCTCAGCCTAGGGTGTGTCAAGGAACCTGTCCATAAGGAAAGTGTTTCTGGTTATGAATTATATACTACAAAACCCCTGCGGCCCTATTAGAGATGCACTTTGAGGTGCTCGAGGGGTAGCCTGTACAAGAAGCTAAATTCTCCCGGTGGGACAGAAGAAATACAGCAGTTGCTGGAGAGGAGGGGAAGAACCAACTTTCTGATGTACTTCAAAGCCAAATAATCTGACTCCTGTCAAGCATCAACAGGGGATGATTTTATGTAACCTCAAAACACTTAAACTGATTTGCAGCACAGAAATAATTTAAAAAATGCAGGCCCTTTTACTTGTCCTCCCTAATCCAACTGGCCCTCAAAATATGACTGTATGAGAGACAGCCCATTTAACTTGCACATGGGAGACCGTATTTGCTTGAGACAAAACAGTCCAAAAATAAATCCCAAATCTGTTCTACAGTTTAGGACAGTACCTGAGCAGAGGACTGTTCCTTGTCAGTGAGGGAAATACTGTCATTCCCATTTTGCAGATGGTAAACTGAGAAAGAACGGGGTTGAACAGCTAATCCAAGGACACAGGAAAACCTGTAGTCAGGCTGAAAAGTGAACCGAGATCTCCTGACTTCATCCAGGGCGATTGTTGTTGGGCAGATTATTTTTTTCTCTCAGAAGATTCAGTAAAGCTTTCAACAAATCTAGCATGAATGGTCCAGAGCTGACACTGTCTCAGGAAGCTCCTCCTCCACTGGAAGAACGTAGATGGAAAATAAGTATTAGACACATCCAATTTATTATTTAATAATCTATTAGGTTTTATGCTGGAATGGCTTGCTCAGAAATAGAACCAGATTTCTGTTTGAATGAGGATGGCAGGACTGGAGCCTTGGTATCTGATCTCACTGCTGGAATTCATCTGGCAGGAAGACAGCTCTGTCTGCATATACTGCAATTTTTTACTAATCCTTTGATTCTTCTAACCTATCTCTGTCTGGAGTGTTAACCCTCGGTGCAGAGGCTGTGCTCTCCGTCATACCTCTTCAACACCTAGCATGCCAAGACCTGATCTCAGATGGGAGCTTCTCTAAAACCAATATAACAACAACAAGAGCAACAGTAAATTTCATTTGCTCCCAGAGGGAGATCTGAAGAGCATCCCTTCTTGGACAACCACTACCCTGACAGAGCTCTAGCATCTCTCTGCCTAGAGAAACTCCTCCTTAATACAGACAGTGGGACATTTCAGAAACATTATACCATACAGTTCAACTGACACTTTACAAGACAACTTCACTTTTAATAAAGAGGTTAAATTGATTCCCTCCCATAAATTCAGTAGCTACCCCAACTATGCCTCATTGAGAAAACTTCATCTGACAAGGGTAATGAATTATAACCAGGATAAAATGTTTCATTAAAATACAGATATGGGAACTTACGAAGCGTGTTTTTTGTAAGGATAAAACCAATTTTGCTTCAAAAGCAAATACTTAGCCATTTTTCAGGTCAGTAAGTTGAAGTCTGGGTGTTATAAATCCATCATCAATGTTTTCTTACAGCTATAGTAGCTGACACATCTGAATCACTGGGAGCTAAAAGCATGCCAGAAGAAATGAGCACCATCAAAACACATCAGAAGGAGATGTATAGCAATTGCTTCTCTAATGTACCTGACTGCTGACGGAACAATATTATCTTGCTTTCTCTGAGAGTGGCCGTGTGTAAAAACGAGTTCATAATGAACAAATGTCTGTCCATGAAGGAATTGATTTAAGTGTATCAATTAAAAATTAGCCCTAGTATCTTTTGAGGGATGGTTTTAAGCATAATTAATGCAAAAAGCTTAACAGCACTCTTCTTAAGGTTCAATCAAGTATCTCTGATAACGGTGCATATGCACTACTCCCCACATCCAGGGGAGTGTAAATGACTCCCTCTTGCACTGATCCACTTAAGTAGTTGTAAAATCTTGATTATATCCATGTCGGATGGATTTAGTCCAGAATAAAACTGACCAGAAAATTATTCCTCCCTCCCCCATAAAACATTATCATTTCATTACAAAAAGATGTTGATGATTAAGCAAACAATTGTGGATAAAATCATGTCCAAGTCTTTGTTTTTCTGGTGAAAAATGCATGTGAAAAACGAGCTTTTTCTTCAAAAAGTTCAGAGGTCGTGTTTATGTCTAGATTCAAGTAAACAACAAATTTGCCGGTTACATTTTGATCAAGAGCATTATTTGCCCTAGATGATAATACAAGTGAATTCACAACAAAAACGAAGTTATAGCTTTAATCTGTGAAGGAATAAAGTCCTAGGGATTACTACTGTACTATCATTAAGTGTAGGACACTTTGCAAAAATACATGTTAGAGACAAGAGTTTCAAAAGTCTCCTGTAAGCTGAAATACCCTAAAATGGAGGTGCCAAGATCTTTGGGTTTGAAACTGGTTTTGTCTCATACACCCATAGTGCTTGGTCTTGTTGGCCCTTTCTTCTCTGAGGCAAGAAGCTTATTCTAACACACTCATCTGCAGTGGACACATTTGATCTTATGACAAGAAAGGGCACATGAGATTCTCCAGAAATAGGAGAGCCTGGGGTCAGCTGTGGGGCATCAGAATATTTCATCATGATAACTCACTGCCCAAGTCAGAGAAGTCCCAAGGAAAACGCATAGCAAAGTGGGAGCTGGGGGCTAAGAGAATGGCTCCAGCATGTGGTATTTCAGATACCTCTGTCCCAAAGAACCCATTTTCCTCATTCTCTCTAGAATTTTGTGATACTGGTATGCAAATAATGAAGTCAGAAGAACTTGTGTCAATGACTTCTGTAAGAAAGACTAAAATCCAGCATTTCTTTTCATTTTTCTATACAATTAAGACAAAACTGTAGGAATCCTGAGGAATTCAGTGCTTCAAAATCTAATTTTTACAGTATGTTTTTGGAAGCATTTATATCACGAGAAAACATAAGGACATCCTGCCACTCTAAATGCATTCATATTTCAGGTATACGATACCACCACAGTTTCAAAAACAAGCATCTGAAGAAACATATTTTTTTAAAATAAGGTATTTTTTGTGGCCTAATGTTAAATGATGATGTCTGAAGAAATCTGGAACGGTATTAATCATTTAAACTACTCATTGATTTAAATACAAGTGTACTGATAGATGAATACGCATCTACTGGTTACATTAACCTGCCTTCACAAAAAAAAAATATTTCATGTGATACAATGAAATGCTGCAAAAATGAGTCATTACCTTCTAAATCTAAACTAAGATCTTTAAAAGACTGAAATGATGGAAGATTTTGAAAAGCCATATTTCCGTATTTTTGGAATACCATGCCTCCATTTTTAGGGCTTGATTTCTTTTAAGTATTTAGAAATCCCTTCCCACAGCCATTCAGAAGAGTACTGAAAAGTCAGTGCCTGATTACTCAGTTCTTCGTGACTTGGGACCTCTAAGCCCTATGCAGCATCAGTGACTGTCACATCAGGAAATACGAGCCTGGATATGCAGTGCTTTTGCTCAGTACACCAGAACTAAACCAGTCTTCAGTGGAAGAGGACAAGGCTTGGGCTCAGTTCTTTCCTTCTTAGTTTACAAACCTGAAAGAGGAGCAGCAGGAGGGATACAGAGGCATCTTCAGGCTTTCAATGCTCCCCTTGGTTGCTGCATCAGTTTAAACAGCTGTAATTTATATCATGCTCATAGGAGAAATAGGAAGCAGTAATCTGCTTTGTAGCCACAGCTACTATTTCACATGTTCCACCCAATGCATGCCATTATTTAAAGACTGGCTTGTGCAACTTCTCTATTTATTACTGGCTTATTTTTCCTTTTGCTACAAGAATCAAGCTGACAGCTATACACGTGTACCTGCAATATGAAATCATGCTCAACAAGAAAAAAGTAATTAAGACGTTAGACTCTTGGTCCATGCCCTGAACACTGACAGAAATGCACCACAACTGTGCTGCCCTGAGAATGACAAAGATGCAATGACAGAATTGCAAGATACAGGTACATTCGCTCCATGAGCAGTTGATGGGAGCCAAGGTTCCAGCTGCAGTAGCAGCTGTGGAAGGCAAGTTCAGGCAGATGACAGGATGATGGACGGTAAGGCAATGATGAATCCAGGGAACAGACAGCTGTTTAGCTACCAAAGAAAGGGACCTCGTTAATACCTCTGAGCATGCCTTTTTGGTTAATCCTGCAATGAAGTGTAACATGCCAAGAAGGGTAAGTACCCTTCTATCCCATATACTGCAAGAGTCTTCTTGGTGTGGTCAGAGCCACCACCATGGCCTCTCTTCCCAAAATACAGTCTGCACATGATAGGGAGAACAGAAACATACCACTTCTCATATGGCTTTTTTAACAAAGCAATTCTAAGAGCATAGTGGTAGAAATTCTGGTATGAGACTGCTTAAATTCAGCTGGTCACATGCTGACCCTTCCTTTGGACTTCTTAGTCCCAAAGTTTAGGGTTTTGTACACCAAAGACAGTCTCCTTCATATCCTGGGTGTGTTGATGGGTGACCTGTATCACAGACAGTCAGCAGGACTTAGCAGTGTTGTTCTGCCAGATTTCAGCGCTCCCCAGGAAGGTGTCTCAGCTGAAGGACTCAGAACCCACCATATTATTGCAAGAAGATTACATTATTCCTGATGCAGTAGGAATAGAAAACATTCTGTATTGTAATATGAACACAGTGTAGCCTTTTTGCACAGCAAAAGCCTCCAGCCACAACAGCAGCAGGAATTAAAACCACACTTACAAGATGTCCAGATACAGTATATGTTTTATCATTATTCTACAAACATATGTTTTGTGTGACTTGGTTCATTTATTTCCTTTTGGTTTTCAAAAGCCAACACATGGCCCTGAACAAAAATTACACTTCATGTTTTATTTGTTCAACTCAGTTAAAATCACAACACTTGTTTTGTAGAGTTTTACATAATAATGTGTTGTTTTCTATGACTTCTTAATGTAATTTAATTTCAGTAAACTAGCCTGAAATAATTTAAAAAGTCTACAGAGAGTTTGTGAATGCATTGTTAGGGACTTGGATTTTAAACATTTACTCATGTCAGACTTAAAATTTGATTTGAGTGTGGGAGTTAGTTGCTTCCCTGTTCGTACATGGAGACAAAACCCACAACATGCGACAGGATAAATTCTTCCAGCTTATCCAGGACTGAAAGGGAAGGCTGCTAAACTCTGATGCTCATCTGTTCAATTGGAGGACTAGTGGGGACAAAAAGAGGTGGTTCAGGAAACCCATTTTTCAAGTACAGATTTCAAAGAGGTGGGAACCGATTGTCTAGTGGAAGGCTGGGATTGCCTGATAGCACTGATGGACAGACTGGGTGAAGGAGATATGTGACAAAGGAGATGAGAGATGACAGTCCCTCAGTGATCAGTCTGGAAAAAGAAAACAAAATGTCAGCAGCAGTAAGAGAGACTGAATAAACTGGGGCAGAAGTCATGAGCTGGGGGAGACCTGGACATCTCAGAGACACTGACCAAGACCCACAACGTTCTATAGAGCAGCGAGAAAACCAGTGCAGGATTTCTTATTTTTGTTTTTCCAGGTCTGTTGTTAATCGTTTTTGACAGACCTAAAGGATCGCCTCCTGCTGAACAAGGCTGGACTTCTGGGAAAGTGTGTGCTTGAACAGGGGGAAATGAAGGAGGGTAGCATATGTGGCTGGCATTCCTGAAAGCCAGGTAAAATGCTAGTGTGGCCGCATAGTAAGGGGAGTCTACGAGAGAGATGACCCTGAGCAATGGGGCCAAACACATCAGTCAAGTTGGGGTTGAACTAAGGGAGCTTCCCTGGGTGTTCAGACACGGCGTTGCTGTAGCAGTGAGTCAGAAATGAGACAGAAGCGACTCACAAAGGATGAAAACACTCAACACAAGCACCCAAGGCATCAGGAGGCTTTACAGCTCTGAAAACCCTACAGTGTGTCTAACTGCAGCAGTAAGTACCCACATGACATTAAAAGTTGGTGCTAGATCACTTTTAAAAACAGCTGAATCTTTCCAAAAGTGTTTCCTCCAAACCAACTTTCTCCTAAAAGCCCCTGGAAAACAAACAAGCTGTCAGATTTGTAACATCCAAGACTGTATTTCTCGTCCTTACCCTCCTGCATCTGCTTTTCTTTCTTTTTTTTTTTTTCTTTTTTTTTTTTTTTTTGCCTCTTCTGCTTTCGTATGGACAATGTATCAAGCAGTGGGATTTTGACATCAGAGCAGAAACTGGTTGCGACAGAGCAACACATGACGAGCAGAAAAAGAGAAAAGAGGGCAGCACACCGACGCTAACAAGCTTGTCGCGTATCCGGCACTGCTCGTCAGCTGTGACTGCACACTGCGCTCCTAATTTTGATATGACAGCCACGAAGGACTGTGTTCCTTCATTCTTGCTTCAGCTGAAGCTACGCTGCAGTTACAAAGGTTCAGAAACGCTCAGCATGCATGTTTTAAATTACAGATAATTCATTTTGATATGCCTTTTTCTTGGATCTGTAGACAAAATGACTGCAGCGGGGTTTGAAAAAAATCAAAGGCAGGTTTCCCTGGGAGATACATATCAAGCTATGCCTGTGTCTCTGGAGTGTTGCAATACAGCTTGCAGCAACCAGGGAGAAATCAGTTCTCCTTTCCACAGCAAAGGTTTGAAAAACAAAACAATTTCTTATATCTAAAGAAAACCAGCTTCGGTGGATTGGTTAAGAAGTCTTCCTCTGTATTTTTGAGGACTGACCAACATCAGGACCACAACTCCAACAAAATTAAGATTAAGCCTGTTGTCTAAAGAGATTGCTATTATACTTAGATTTCTATTAAGGTTTCAAAGTAACATAGCACTAAGTTGCCAGCAAGAAGGGGGGGGGGCGGGAAGTAATGAAGTTACAGTCCCTTATTACACAAACGCAACTTGAGACTTTTTTTAGGATGTTATCTATCAGCCTGTCTGGCAAATGTCTGTCTGGTAATAATGTATCCGTCTGCTGAAACAAGCCTAAATAATGCAACATTATATCAATAATTAATAGGCACATAGGTCAACAAGTTCAAGACTGATACAGGCAAATGAGAACTGAAGGAAATGGCTCGTTTGGGGCAGCTGCCAGGCCCGACATGGCAAGCGCAGGTTTGCAGGAAAACGAAGGCAGGAGTGTTTGCAGTGCAAATGCCAGAGCACAGCATGCTTCAGGGAACATAGCTCTCCACGCTTACATCTGCTCAGTCCCCACGTACTTACTCACGGAAACCAGGAACCCACCGGGGTGGCACTTCCCAGGCAACATGGGATCGCTTCCTCTGAGAGAGAGAGGCAGAGCCTGCTCTTTGATTCATACCTTCACTGAAATTCCCAGAAATGCTGTTCACCACCTGAAGAAGGAGGGAACAGTTCTAAAGGCTGCTGTTTCCACCACTGGGTGTACAAATCTGGCACACAAGATTTTTTTTTCCCTATAAATAAAATGCTCTCACCTGCCTTTACCTGTCTGTCGGATGCCAGAGAATGGCTGAGGCTTTTTTCCCTATAGTCAGAGAAACAGATGTATTCAGATGACGACTCGCATCACCCCAAGGAAAAGTTTCTAAGGGGGGGGGGGGGGGGGGGGGGGGGAGAAGCACCCTCTGAAGGTGCCCCTCTTCACAGAGGGAGACCAGACAGCTACCATGAACTAGACACTTTTTAGATGGCTAAACACAGTGAAACAAATGAACCCCATGCAAAATGTCAAACTCTGCATCCTTTCCAAGACTGAGTGGGCCAGGGAGCATCAGCAAGATCACATCTCATGTGGATGCAGCAGCACCAAGGGCAGGTCTTGACCTTCAAGCCTCCTTAGATGCGTGCACTGCTCCAGCGAGCTCTGAGGCCCTGTGGCACACCCAGATAAACAGAAGTTAGCTCACAGAAGAAAAGAGCAATTACAGTATCCCATGCTCTTGATTTGGGAGTCTTTAACTTCTCTAAGCACATCTGGTAGCCCAGATGAATTGTGAGAAAAATACATATTGCTGATTTTAGTACAAGCTGACAATAATAGCTGAGGTCACCTACCAGCCAAGAAAATTTGTGTCTGAAGTAACCTGAGGTATTTTAAAATGGAAAAAGAAAAGAATCAAACTTGCCATATGAAAATGAAATTAAAATCAGAGCAGACATCAAAATAGAGATATGGAGAATCGGGTATTAATAACGTCTCTCTTCTGAGAAGAGTACAGAAAGTCACGGTATTTCTAATTGTGATTCCTCACCAGCGGTCAAACCAGGAGCACGGGCTCCCATCCCATACAGAAGCCTCCTGACATTACTTGGGATCCAGTGATATAAATAAAAGACTGAGGTTGCTATTTGTAAAACAAACAAAGGAGGCAGGCTATGATTGTGAAGACTTCATCACCTGCAGTTGTGGTCAAGGTTCCACATATCAGGTGTTCAAGCTGATCCGTGCATACACACACACCCTACACAATGGGACCCCTTAACAATAAAAAAGTTACTAAACATCTCAAAATGCACACAAGTGCAGTGTGGTGTGAACACAGAATCTTGGTGAAGCAATTATACTGTGTATGACAAACTTGTCTTAATAGTAGTAACTTAAATGCATGGGGGAAAGAATTAGATTTTGAGTAGGGTTTTTTTTTAGTTGGTCATTTGGGTTTTGTTGTTTTTTGGTTTTTTTTTAAACATAGGTCTTGTATAAGAAAACACAGCAAACATTGCAGATACATTTTCAGAAAACCACAGCTTACTTACAACCAAGGCAGTACAGAAGGGAAACTGAAAGTAGAAAAGAGAATCACAAGCTGCAAAGGCAATTCTAGTAACAAGTCATTTTAAAAAGCAGATGACCAAGACAGAAAAATCCCAAATCAATATTTCCAGTAAACTTTGCTTTTAAAGTTGTGTGATAACTTAGTTACTGAAGATTCTGTCAAAGGGATTTTCTTCAGAGAGAAGTCCTAGAGTATACAGAGGCTGTTTTGTGCTCTAGCCTGTTTCTAAATAGAAAACACTGATTCTGCTCACTCAAGGAATTCCACCAAGCTCAGAGGAGTGACACCAACGAGTTAGGTCAGTACATCTGAACTAAGATGAACTAAGATGAATTCATAACAAGAAAGTCATGCAGTCCCACAGTTCACACAGTCAAGGCTCCGCAGAATGCATTATGAACCTTTCCTGTGTTCTTCTTTTAATAGAGCACATGGGTTTTGGTGTGCAAAAGTGCCAGAGGATTTGTATGCATTACCTCATATTCAAGAGACCTAAGCACTTGGGAGTAGATTCTACAGAAATTAGTGCCTAAATGCTGGACCCACTTTTTCTCCCAAACTCTTTGCCTAGGTAACACTGCTGCTTTCCAGGGAGTTTCTGACCCACCCAGGAATCCACCTGTAGAGGCAGTGGTTGAGTGGGGCTGTGTTCAGTCAGAGCGCACACCCACTGAATTATAGAAATCTGCATTTAGCCTTACAACACCAAGATTTTACAATCAATACCATTGCAATTTATTTCTGTAACTTACCTCTGGACAGAGGTACACATTGCCTAAGGAGGAATGAGGAACGCCGTGGGAAGTGCAAGGGGCTCTGCATCTCTGGGCAGTGACAGAGGAGCAGGAGCGCAGCACCCTGCTCCTAGTAAGGGCAATGTCTCCCCTCCTAGTCCCCTCCCAGCTTCCATGGGAGCAAACCCAGGTGCTTAAAACCCCCATGTATACATCTGAAGTCCTATAGATGATCTTGGACATGGCTAAAGAGTGAAATGTACCTCTGAGAGCACCTGCAACTGATTCCAAGATGCAAGACACTGAATAGGAAAAGGAAGTATCTGGCACCTAGACTTAGGTGGAGTGCAAATTTTGCATATTAAAGACACTACAGTTGTACAGAAATGATCAGATGAGATGACTCCTGGCAAGAGGTATAATATGTACTTGTATAAAGAACCTCTGGGATGGAGACACCCAATTCCCTTTCATTCTGAGTGGCTAATTCCCTTCGTCTTTGAACATCCACCTAGGTTATGTGGGATGTCATTAAGTTCCCTGCTTCTCTCCTAAGGGTAAAACAGTGAAGGCCAATTTTTTACAATAAATAAAATCGGATTTCCAGGGTTCACTTCTGGAGTAAGAGCAACCACTTCATAGTTCAAAAGTAATTGCTTTTATCATAAAGTAGGATTTTATCAAAAATCCCGCAACTTAGTTGTGCTGAAATCAGAAATCACCTTTTATCGGTACACATGGTCCTCACCATCTTCTGACACTTGTACGGTTCTGTCTCTGACCCCTCTTTATGCCAGCTCCATTTTTGTTGTACAAAGTCCTCTGTTCTGCAATGCAAAATACTCTTCATCAATTTAGACAAAAGAACTAAACTTCAAAAGGTACTGTGTTTGCACAGAAGAAGTTTGGGAGTCAGCAAATTCACATGGTTTTTTTGTATGTCCAGTTACTCGATCCCAACTCCTTTCTCACCCATATAGTAGGAGGGGTTATTCTTCTATTCATGCCTCACAGTCTTTTAATGGATTTAGGGCACAGCTCTTAAAAATGTATAAGAGAGACAGGCATCGCATGATTTTGCTATGGATATTTTATGAGCAAGTCTGGGTGAATGCCGTGTGCTTGAAACAAAAGACTGCACAATTTGCTACCAAGGCAGGATCTGTGTTATTATGTCTTGCATTCAAGGGTTCTGAGAGGTCTTGGGCAAGAAAAACAACAAAACAAAGGCATGGGAGAGACACCATGGCCTAGTAAATGGGTCAAGACAGCACCGATACACTGCTTTCATTGCTATTAAGACCTATAATTCAATCATTTGTCAGAGAACAAATCCAACTTAGGAAGCAGCAGCCTGGCCCCTCCTTATTTTATTGGCTGTTATTTGGGGGTTGCATTTGTCAGTTAATTGACTTAAACTACTACCTTCAAAAGACAACACTAGTACCTAGGTGTTTTTTACTTCTGCACCTGCAGCAGCCACCATAAGATATTTTGGTACCAAGAGCCCCTTCAGCCATTATTTATCAATGGAGTGATTAATTTACATCTGGAGCATAGACTTCCACCGCTACTGGACTGATTAAAGGCTTTGGTTATTCAACTGACAAAGAAGACATCACTGATGTTCAGGCACCTGAATCTTTCAGATGTGTTTTCATAGAAACACAGCTAAGGGAATCTGCTTCCCTGAGGAAGTAGGGATGTGCTTAGTACTTGGTACCTTCCCATTTCCAGCTTGACTGTAATTCCCATGACACATCTTTAAGGGTAAGATCATACTCACTGAGGCCTTGGTCTACCAACGGTTACTAAATGCAGTAGGTTGGATGCAACCTCCAGCCCAGCAAGTCCTGAAAACAGCTGACTGCCAGAGGCTGGCAGGGCATCCCAGGAACGAAAGCTGTTCACTGTTTCTTACCTTCTTTCCCAAAGTATCTATGATGACTGATCCCTTCCAGACAAGACATGGGAAGGGTGGTCCCATCTCCTAATCCAGTGCCAAATTTTCCTCTTTCATATTCTAATAACTGCAATCTCCATGAGCAAGAGTGTGATGAATAAGGACGTGATACCAGATCCAGACAGTCTCCCCTAGGGAGAATTCCCACTATGCAACAGCAACAACCCAAATTCTCTATCATCAACTTCAGTTTGAGCTTGCAGACACTGGCAGGTGGTGTTTTTTTCTGTGGGTTGTTAATCTCATTTATCATGGTGGGCCTACAAGGATGAAGCACTAAAGCTCTTGCAGTGCTTAAACTATTCACTGAAAAAGACAGACACAGGATGGAAGTGGGGATACAGCACACAATCCACTGCTCATCAGCCTTTCCAAATCTGTTTCTGCAATTACAGCAAATAGCATTCTCTTCATACTGTTTTCACTTATAGGTAACTACAGAGCAACACACTTATGTAGTGCATTAGGACTGGAGAGCTGAAGGAAACTGCAAAGCTAAGTACCAGTAACACATACCCAAATTCTAACTGCAAGCACATGCATATATGAGCAGCACCCCATCTACAGCTAAAAATGCCAGTGTTTTTCTTGTAATCTTACTCAGAAGCAAGGTTTTAAAGAATCAGCTTTGTCAGAGGCATAAGATTCAATCTTCTGTTTCAGTGCGATTCATCATTAGGGAGGGCATGAAGGAATTTTTACACATTATTTTACATGTCACTATCTCATTTTTCCTATTTGAATCTCTTACAATAAACTCAATGGATCCACAGTTTATACAGCAACCCTGTAATAATACTCAGACAATACAGAGACTTTTGTAAATATTATCTTATTATACCAAATGTAACGACTTCTATTTGCTATTTATGGGAATGCATTTCTCAAGATGCTTCATAGTAGAGAAATGTAAATACCTCTTAAGTGGCAGTTTCTATAGAAACTTATTTTTCCAGTGAATTGCAGAATAAACAGCCTCATTTTCTACTTTGCTTTAAACCTCACAGAAACCTGCAACATCTTTCCAAAGTGGCGGATAATAATACTTTGCAACTCTGTAGCCATTTAGGTCTTTGAAGCTTGCTGTAAATATGAACTACTTACGCCTTCAGGAGTATCCTTAGGCAACAGCATTAGTCTCACGAAGAAGGGGAGGTAAAACTGCAGGTAAAAGACTTTATACAGAGCAGGATGTCACTGCCTAACAGCTTGATGTGCACTCACAACTTTATTGCTGGCTCTATCACAGTTCATCTTATCCCAACCTCAGAAATCATCAGTTTTACTCCCATCAAGAAAAGGTCTCTCTCAGTAGTAGCTCTAGAGTGAGGGTGGAATACAACCCCAAAAACAGACAGCAGCAGAAGTATTATTTTTCAGAAGCTCAGTTGGTTTTGCCCAATGGATACATGAGGAGTTAGCAAGTTATCTCAGGGCTGGCCATGCTGCTGCACAGCAAAGCAGAGCATGGAACAGCACTGGTCTGGAGCTGGTTTGCCTACCAGCTTTCAAGAAAGCTAATATCAGAAACCCATTTTTCCTGGCATCGACACAGCCTGAAGAAGCTCCCATGAAAGTGGCCATGAGGAATTTCTGTCATCCCCTCAGCCTGTTAAGAACCGCTGTGCCCATCAGGTAAGTTGAAGAAGGAAGCTGAAACTCAGTTGGGCTGAGCAACCACTTCTGATTTTTTTGCTACGACACTTCTTTTCCAGGGAAAAAACATAAAAACACTTAAAACATGGTACGAGTGCAGAGCCCCATTTGCCCATGAATGATGCTTTCCAGTAAGAAACAGAATGTGTTTCCCCAGATCCCTTCCCACTGCCCTGGGGATGTTGCTGCTCCTTAGGCTGCTATGGAAAGCTGCCTGGGCATCAGGCACTTAATTCCCCAAGGTGTTTAGATGCCAGATCTTCACGTGGCTAATTGTGCTGCACATCCCCGTTACCGCCATCCCCAGTCCCGCACAGATGCCGTACGTTAGTGCTGAGATCACAGCCGTAGGAGTCAGCCCTCCTCCACACACCAGATGGCTCGCTCTTCTGCGTTTGTTTTTAGTGCTTACCTATCTGCTCCTCAACTTCTGATAGTCATGTGAATTTGAGAAGGGAAAAAAGAAAAGACTTCCCCGACAACTAACAAGGGAAAAAAAGTTTCCTTTTCATATGCTATTTCAAAACACAGAGAATATACTCAAGAAGCATTCTGAACCTTCTCAGAAATGATAGAAATCAAGAAATAGGGGCAGTCAGAAATGTGGAAAGTTCCTCGGTATCCAAACAGTGTGGGCAGCTCAGTCAGTGCTCTGCTCCAGAGACAGAAGGAGACACGGTTCAGACCAGCGGACAATAATGCCCAACATTTTGGCTGGCTTCCAGTTCCACTGCATAATGAAGAGCAGGTATTTTCCACTTTAACCTTGTCCTTCCTAACCCAGTGGTATTTAAAAGATGGTAAATCCATCTAAATTTAGCAATCAGAATCTGATTGCACTCTCTCACTTTTAGGAATGGACATGTTTTGATTTTATCTAAACAAAACAGCTTGTACTTCTGTGCTACCTTTGCAGTAAATAAACATGTAAATATATAAATAAACAGAAACTAGTGCAAGTGAGGCATTTTACAAATGTGTGATATTTCCTCTCTGGACTTCAATCTGGTACAGCCCTACTAACTGTTATGATTTATTCTGTAAGTTGAATGAGATCCAGCTCCTGGGGGGGATATATAATTACGTCTAAAATTTTTTTTCTCAAACTTGATTGCATGAAGAAGCCTTAAAGTGTGACCCATCTGCATTCTCAAGACTTGCAAACAAGAAGGCAAATGGGGAGACCTCTAAGAGTTTTTTAAAAAGCATCTTAGGAACATCTTGCAAAAGCCTATCTCAGATTTGTGGATACTTGACGTAGACACGTGGTAATGCTTACATGCTAAAATAAAAGACAGGTCATTTTATGCCTAGAGCCTTCTATCATGTCACAACAGTGTTTGTGCTGGTGGCAGAACTGCTTTCCCGTGATCTTCCCTCTCCTGTTGCAGATCTCTCCCACCTCCTGCTTTGGGCTTCTCAGCTTTACAGTCAGCGCAATCAAAGAGCACGCGGAGGGGTGATGTGTGCCAGCTGCCACCTGTGGTTCCTGCTCCCCGCAATGAACTAAAAGGGTGTCCAGCAGCTCACAGAGGTGATGGCACCATTAATACCACTGCTGTGGCCTGCATGGATATGGCCAGAAGTGCATCATCTCTTCCAGACAGGGATATCAGTTTTGGAATGGACCAGAAAGACAAGTGTTACCTCAAATAGGCAAGCTGGGTATCCTCACAGAAAAATCCAGGTTTTTTTCTTCCCATCACTGTACTGTCCTCCATTTTCTTCCTATGGCTAGAGACTGATGAACATCTATTTTCCTTTTCCCCACTGTAATGTCTGTTGCTCTCACATCCTGGTCCCACTTAACTACGTCCACATCCTTCCATACCGCAGAACGCCATTCTCCCCATCAGTGGTCTCATTTCCTCCCCCATTTCTCCCATCACCACAGCCCCTATCTTCTCCTATTCCCAGCGGAGAGCACTTTGCTCCCCATCTGATTTGAATTCCTCCCTCCTTACGTGGGCGATGAATCATTCAGAGTAATGGCATTTTAAAAACTCTACAGAGAAGGTAGGTAGACGCAAACCTGAGTGGGAGTGCATATAAAGTACAGCGTTAGTGGGTACCTTCAACCCCAAGACTAGAAGTTCCCAAACTTCCCTGATGTATAAACAGTGCCTAAGGGCTGGATGCTTCCTGCTGGACATACGTGTTGACGGCAACTACCACAGGCCAAACCAGTGCCACGTTATATATATGAATATATAACACTTAATATTTAATCTTCATTTACCATTTATCATTATCATTATCATATCATATAATTACACTATACCATTAACATATCATAGATCACAAAAGATTCAGGAAGAAGTCAGAAAGATTATCTAGAAGAAAAAAAACCAACCATAACAATGAAACTGTGTTTCCATTCCATCTTAACATTTGGGGGAACAGACTTTTCACCTTGAAATGCTTCTATGTCATTAATAGTGCCCTTTCTATGAAGAACCACCGAAGGTAAGTAACATTTTTCAGCTTTTGGCCTATCAACTACTGTCTTTTCTGATTAAACTGGAGCTTAATTCTAGTCTTAGCCCTGCACAGATTATCTTAGTTCATGTATCACCAACAAAAAGCCCTTCTAATTAGAGGGCAATTGGAAACAGTGGTCATATGGTCTCACCATAGGCCATGTCTCAGTGACATTTTCATTCTGAGTCACAATTTGATTCAAGGCAAGAAATAAAATTTTTACTGATGGAAGTTCTGCAGTATTCTTTATCACCTGAACACATGAAACAGAAAAGCTACAGTATGTATTTGTCCAGAACTTGATGTGCTTAACAAATAGCATGTTGTTTAATGACTTTACTCAGAACACCTACATGTTTTGTTCCTGTTACTTGTACAGCTCTTACATGTGACAAAAGAGACTAATTTTTCAACAGAGGAGGTAGAAGGAGGGGGAACAGCTTATGGACTTTTAAACATGTCTTCTCTCTGAGAGGCAAATATAATAATAACAATATGGGGCTCCATACCAGCTGTGTCTCAGGGACTTCTTTTAAACCTGTTTAGCCTATAATTGAAGGATAATTTTCCTTATTGCCAACTGTCAGCTCACACTGACATCACAAAACCCAACAGTGTTCTTTCTGGCTTATGTTTCATCACAGTAAAGAATTCTGAAATCTGAATTTTCCTTTGTGTGCATGAGTATAATCCTGAAAATTATGGCCTTGGTTATATTTGCGCAATACCCCGTACCTGGTAAAAACTTTGCGGTGTGTATGTACCCCCCCCAGTCACCACGTGCACTAGTGTGTCCCGCTTTCTGCTCCAGCCATGAAGCTATGGCTTGGCCACCCCTGAAGCTCCCTGGCTTGTCAGCTCAACTGTGATTGCCATTTGATGTTCAGACTGCTCCAGTGCATCCCCAAAGTCAGCTCTCATGTAGCTCCATGTGCCTCTGGGATTTCAGCCGATTGAAGCTATGCCTGCCCGAGGTGAGCATCTTCTGCTCAGGGAGAGGCGCATCTGCTCTGCCATCCAACTTCCCTGGGTACAGAGCTTTTCCAACCACCTTCTATGTACTTCCTGCCTGACCAGGATGAACAGGGACAGAAATAAGGAACTGTAGAGCCAAACCCACAAGCCTCTAAAGAGCTATTAGAGACCAGTGTTCTTTACACACCCCAAACATAATAAACATGCATAATAAACAGCCAAAAAGAGCTCAGGCTGACATAAAAACCCTACAGTCTGTTACAGGGCTGAAAGAAAACTTAGCAGACAGAAGGATGTAATGTTGCATTTTCAAGAGAGTCACCTCTTGCGTTGAAAAATCTATTTAAAACCAATAAAACTTCTGTTTTCCTTTGGTCATGCTTTTCCTGTGTCTGATCCTGCCACAGCGCAGATTCCCATGGTGTAATTAGAGACCACAAATGACAGAGAAAAAATATGTGCAAGTGTTACACATAAAAGTATTGAGGATAAAAAATTGTCTAAAATCTCTAAACTTCTAAACTCTAAAATTCTTCTAAAACCAAAATTTTTGAGTAAACTGACATTGCAGGTTTTTTCACTTGGATTTCAGACAGAGGCTAGCAAAATTTACAGTAACAAACATTTTAATTCTCACTCAAATCAGAAAGTGACTCAGCACTGCAAGGAAAAGCAAGACTAAATGTTGTGAAGTTCTGACAAACCCAGCTGAGGAATGAGCAAGCAGGAGTCCAACTTGGAAGCAGACGCAGAGTACGCTTCTGAAGAAAACTTTGCTGATTGTATTTTGGAGGGGGGTTGTCACAGGGCAGTTTCACTGCAACGTCAAATCACATGTGGACATCGAATCCAGTGCCAAATAATTCCTCGTGGGTATAAAACCAGTTGAAAAATTCCAGGAAGCCCTCCCTTATAGAGGAAGCCAATTCAAAGTCCCCAAATACATCCCAAAAAACCCACTTTGTTTCCATGTTTCTCAATCACAGGCACCTCTTTCTGGCTTCAGGGCAACTCTATCACTATTTTCAGACTTCTCATCTTTCACCCATATGCACAAGACAGCTGGCCCTGATGAACTCACCGGCCCAGCCTCTGCTTGTCTCTGGCTTGGGGTAACTTGTACTGCTTACAGATAGTGTTTCTTGAGAGCAGCCCCTCAGATAACCTGCACACTCAGATAACCCCTGGTTCCCTTCCTGCATCTCTTGACAGATCTGTCGATTTGTCCAGCTTCTGGAGGAGACACACTGAAACCAGGAACGGAGGGGTCAGGTGAGGGGTATCAGAGATAAGGAAGATGGAGGGATCTGGGGGAGGGCAGGGGGAAAGGGAGGAGGTTATGCAGGGCCAGAAGCTGGAAATGAATTACAGTTCAAACTAGTGGTGTGGCCTGCAAACCTCAGGCCCAACACAGCTGGCAAATCTCAGTATAAATCTCGTCGGTTTCTACACTTTACATACAAAATGAACAGAAACATTTTCCTTCCTTTGGCTAATTTTTATGCAAATAAGAGACAAGGTCCAGTTATAAGAAGCTGTTGCTCCCCGGTCCAGGTTCACATCAAGTCTCTGCTTCACGGATACCAAACCATGAACACATCGTGGCTGGGAAGAAACGCTTCATTCCAGATCCAGGCTGGAACAACAGATGAAAGCTGGCGGTTGGAGCAGCAACTGGCATAACCTCAAATCTTTAGGAGAAGCCATCAAGGGACACCAAGACTGATCTCTTCCTCTGCCTGTTGCAACACATCTGCTTGGGCCGGGATTCCAGGCCATTCCCTTACTGACAAACGTCAGCAAGCAGCGTGTGCTTTTGAAGGCTATTACATCTGTGTCCGACTCACACTCACTCCAGAGGTTCCTGTTTCATATCCTGTTCTGATTGCTCTACATTTATCACGTAAATTAATTTCAAGTACACACAGGGGGGTAAAAAAGTTGGTATGCATAAAGATTATAAAACCTGAGAATTTGTTAGGGGTTATAATAAAGCCTGGTGTCAAAACCACACTCCCACTACACAAATACACACGGACACCATGAACCATGGGTTGTATTTCAAATGAAAGTTAAGGCACAAAACCAAGCCATTTGGTTTCCAGCAACCTTCTAACATGCGCCTTTGGAGACCTCCTAACTTTCTGAGTCCTTACAAACATCACAAACTGAATGCTAGAGCCAGCAACACTTACTCCTCCCAATAAACTGCACTGATACAAGCCCTTCAGAGGCAGTGGGTCTCTGTGAGACAGGAACAGTGAGCAGTAACAGATTCAAGTGCTGGCTTCAATGAATTTGAAGGGAAACATTTCTCTCAAACAGTCAGAACATGCTGCAGAACTTTGGAAATTTTGTGTTTCTTACCTGTGGGACAGAGAAGTTTTAATTTCTAATAAACAGACCTTTTTGCATCTGAAGGCCATACTGCTGCAATGAGCATTGCTCTGACAGGGCAGACTGCCACAGCCCTTTTTGCCATCAGAGAGCTCCTGAAGGCTGTGCTGCCTATGCCTGCTATTCTTGAGAACAGAGATGGGATTACAGGCTTCTGTGGGGTGTCCTCAACTCACACCCACAGAGACTCAATGTGCAGTTCTGTGCCGACGTGATTCTTCCAACCATCTACTCCTGTGCTGGGCACTAATCCAGGGAAGTTAAAAAACCCTCCCCCATGACACCCACTCAGCACTACAGTATCTGTTTCCCAACCCTTCTGATAAGTGTGACTGTTATTCTGTTCTAATATTGTCCCAAACACAACAACATGCCCCTAAGTTAAACAGTAAAGGAGGATAATTCAAACTAAGCATTTACCTGCAAACAGTTTTCCAACAAAAGGGGTAAAAAGATATCCCAGCCCAAACCCAACAGAGCATCACAGCTACTGCCTTCGGTGTCTATGATCCTCTAATAACTGTGACCATGCTAGGACATCAAGGGCTAGGTTCAGCAATCAGACTTGAAATACTTCATGCAATAAAACACCAAGTGCAGGTTGTTTGGCTCTGGTTTTCATGCTGTAGGTTACAAATGTTTTGAAAAATTTATCTGTCTTGCAATCAGTAAATAACCAAGTCCTGAGACCCTTGATGTGGGAAATGTATTCCTCTGATAGAAATATATTCCCATACCATCACCAAAGGGAGTGTAAGTCCTCAGTGAGTAGTAATACAACAGTCCTACTGCTGTAGCCTACTCAAATTGTCTCTGCGATTACCTCTATCCACCGAGCAAGAACAGCAACACGCAGTTACTGCTGTTTTTCAGTAACATCTGAGAATAGACCAAACTCTCCAAGTTCCTTGGTTAATGCTATAGCTTACTGGGCTAAGGCTGCGCTTCTATGAGCAATGCTTAAACCTGCTGTCAGCTCTAAAGGTGCAAGAGGTAGAGTATACCCACTTAAAAGACTTGGTACTAGCTCCTATTTCAAGCTAAACTTCATCAACACTGTTTATTTAGAAGTTAGGCTTTAGGATTCACACACATCTCCTCTCAGTCTCTCCAAGACAACAGTAAATATATTTTTTCTTCCAACTCCCAATATGAGATGTGCCCTAAAAAAATCTCCTGGATCATTTAAATACCAACATAAGGATTCTTGCAACAGAGGGAGAGAAAGAGGGGGATGTATACCACATGAAAAAAAGAATTCCTCCTGCATCATCAGTTCTCCTTAGAAACTTAGAGGAGACTGTTTTGTGTACACAACACTGTCTCTGTTACAGACTTCTTTGAAGTCTGAAGAAAGGGATGTTGCAAAAGGGAGCTCCTACAGTGTGCAGCTCATCTAGTCTGCCTTTAGGTCAACCCAGATGGAGGAGATAGGGCCCTCATGGCTCGCTTCACCTTCATCTCTCCATTTCTGGGAAGGGTTTCATCAATGTCACAGAGAAGATGTTCAAGCATGCTGCATTCTTGAAGCATAAACCCCCTCTTATTTCACTACAGACACAGCAGATCCAAGTGGATCATGGAGAAGGTTATTTGTACCTATTTACAGTACCTCACAACGCAAATGAGCTGAAGACTGAATATGCAAATAAATGCATTTGAGGAACCAAAGAATACAGTTTTCTCAGTCACCAAAAATGCTCTGCTCTTTTTGTTCTTCATTTATGCCTGTCTTTCTGTCTCCTAAAAGGAATCTTGAATAGTGCTTAAATATATATAACTGTTTCTAATGTACTATAAAGAACAGTGATGAGTTCACACTTCCCTGAACATGACCTGAAGGCTTCAAATTTATTCAGACAGGAAAGCACATACCTTTTTAAAGATAAATTATGTGACTACAGAATCAGATATAATTAATATAGTGTGTCCTCATTCTCCGAGGGGGGTGGGGGGTGGGGGGTGGAGATTATCACCATGAAATATCAGCCACAGATTAGATAGGGTATGAAAGAAAAAGATTAAAATGTGAATCGTGGCTCTTGTTCAGATACATATCTTTAGCGGAGAAAATTTCACCTAGTAAGTCATTTTAGCTCCATCAACAAACGACTAATCTCTGGTAATGGTGTTCCAGGTTACCGACTGAGTTGAAATACATGGGAAATGAATGAACGCAGCATGCAGATCCTGGATACCTGTATTTGTGATGCTGTTGACACAGCAGAGGCTCGGTGTGCTCCTGCTGCAGCCATGCTTCCTGTTACTATAAACATGCTCTGTTTGAAAAGGGGCTACTATGGGCACACATGTGCAGTTTATAGCTACTTTTGTGCCAACATAAATCAAGCCCAAATGCCAACTCAATGACATAATGTAAGACTTATGCTTAAGGGAGTCCACATACATAAGTGGGTTCCAAAGTAATTAATTTGAGGAGTCCACTTACTTACATTTCAATCTCACAACCAGACAGAGTGTGCCGTGGTTCCCTTGACTTTTTAGCGTCAGACTCCCCAAATTTCACTCTTCCATTTCCTTCACTTCCTCACCTTTCAGGGTCAGAGCTTAACACCGCAAAGGGAAATGAAACAGAGAAAAACAAAACGAAACAAGCTGCAAAGCAGATTAAAGCCACGTTTGACATTCAGAGGTACAGGGTTCCTTTTGCAGTTACAGGTACGAAGTAGCAATAATTTTGTGTCCACAACTCTCAGTATAAACATGTTTTTTTTAAAAAAAGGAAGTTTTCTAAATGCATCCCCACTAAAAAAATGTCATGGCTCTTTAAACATATTCTATTTAATGTTCGAGTCAGCTGTTTTGGGGTGGTTTTTTTTTCTCCTTAGAAATGGTCTGGGAAGTAGACAGAAACCATCTTACATTTCCCTCAACTCTTACTGCTCTAAATGCACGATCTCTGAGGCAAAGGTGTTTGCAAAGCAAACCACAGAAATATGTGCTTCTGCTTGTTAGAGAGGATGGATCTGCCTGCCAAGTGTCTTCTCCTGAGTGAGACCAAAAGAATTGCCATCAGCCTGTGGCTCTTGCAGAATTCCTGCTCTGACTGCACTGTTAAGCAACACCCCACACACCAGTCTGCTCAGAGAAACTAACTTGCTAAAGTCAGGGTCCAATTCCTTTCCCACGAAAATCAGAAAATTAACTCCTACTACCTTCTGTGGAGGCTGGATCAAATATCAGTGAAGAGACATGCAATTAGTCATGGGACAAAATGACCCATCCAGATTCAAGAGGAGAGATGTTTTATGGGAGGTAATTACCCAATTTATATATGCTGCCCTGAGTCAGTGGGCATGAGGCCATTTAGCAATTCATGGGATCAGCCTTAAACCAAGGATTCCCATTTTTTTGCAGCCCAGAAAGCTGGAACTGTTTCACACAGCCAACACGAAGGTTATTAGCTTGGTCCCACACTTCTCCCTATAAGACGCTCACAGCTCATTGGGGAGGTCAGAGGGATTACAGCACATTTTTGCAGATCCTAGTCTATTCTTAAACTGCAGTGTTTCCATATTTGTTTGAGCAATACTAGTGCAGAACCTGTTATATCAGACAGGCTGCTTCAGTCTTCATGCTTTTTAAAGAAGAGAGGATAGTGATAATGAGGACATTTCCAATGAGATCTCCTCTGGTTCATTTTAAATGTTCACCCTCACTTTCGGAAGGGATTTCACCTTTGTTTCTGATTTACTCTGATGAATTTGTAGCAAGTGCCTGGGCTGCCTCAATACTTAATGCACGTATTTCCAGGAGTTTCTATAGACTTTCATCATTCTAGCATGATCGATATATAACGAAGGAATATGAGAAGCCAGTAACAAGAGGTCAGACTTCATGGACCTGATGAGAAAGGCCCAGAAAAAACCCGTAAGAACTGGTAAGGGAGCATAACAAAGCATGGCAATGACTAACCTTTCCTGTTAAATAGTTGTTTACACAGCCAAATCCTACTAAGCTATTAACCGGGCAGAAAAGAAAGACCCTCACTTCCAAGTGGATTATTCCATTTCTTCTTTCTCATTTGGGACCTAGAAAATCAAATTTCCGAAAATGATGCCGTGGTTTTGAAAACACTAATACAATTTGCTGAACACCATTGGTTTCTTCTACAACAGCTTAAACAGACATACAACACCTCCATGATTATGAAGATCTGAGGGAGGAACCAGATTTTTCGTTTTTACACTTGGAATTAATTCTCCTGTACTTGCCTTGTGTCTGAAGAGAAGTAAACAGAGGGGGGAAAATGTGGCTAAAGGAATTATTCAACAAAATCAAAAAATGCATGTGTACACTCTTACAAAAACAAAGAAAGCATGCAGAGAGTTAGGTTTCTTACAAGAATCTCCTTTATTTTAGAGGAGAAAATGTAATGATTGTATGATTGTAATGTTTACGCAAAGATAAATGAGCAGGTAGAATAACTGAACAAAGCCATTAAACAAGACTAAATTCCCATATATGATTTAAATTAATTCACGGCCATATAGGACCCTCTCATGTCAGAATACAATTCAGTCTTCAGAAAAATCAAAATAAATGTTCAGAGTTTTAAAGGGTGGGTCTGCAGTTCAGAGGTGAAACAAAAGCAGCTTTTCAACAAGTCATCCCAAATTTAGAACCGAATATTCTTCTGCTACAAGGCAATTAGACGATTCTTCCAACCTGGAGATGGAAGAGCCCTGAAAGAAAATGCAATGCAGTAATCAGCCACACTTAACACAGTAACAAATCAGATGAGAGTGGAGGAGTTTAAATGAATGTGCAAGTAGGAAAGAAACACAGTACAGACTTGAGGCTTGTCTAATTTTTTTGAGGTTTTAGGAAAATAAATGTCTTCCATCACATCTTGTCTTTTGCTTTCACGATCATTTTGCAATTTCCAGATTTTTACCAGCTACAAAGAGAAGATACTCTACTTTGCACATGATGGTATGATACCCTATGGTGACAAAATGATATCCTATGCCAGATTAGGGATCTCTCTGGTCCTTATGTATCTGTGGTTGTAACCACTAAAAAAAACTTAACAAAAAAGTAAAAGGAAGTTTGCAATAGGCAGCTATGGGCAAATCTGCCCACAAGAAGTTTCTTTCTTCTCCCTAAAAGTCAAAGCCTGATCTGCACCCTGAAGTAATACCTCTGCCTTATACCACTCCTAATTATTTTCAATCCTTGGCGTAGTCACTGTAAATACTTTCATAAACTGGATAAATGCACCTTTTTCAGGGTTCTCCTGAATTCTTCTTGGTGGTATTTTGTGGCAATTAATTTGTTTTATGATCTGGATACCTTCAAAGATGCCTTAATCAAGAGCACATTCTGGCCTCACCACAAAGCTCCTAAAATTCTTACGCATTAAGTCCAGACAAGCCACTCCAAAAATGCAGACAGGTGCCCACAGGACGGGCAAAAATGTCAGAATTTCCCCATGCCGGCTGGTGAACATGTGGCCCAGCTCCCTGCTCATCAGCTTTTGCCACAGGTCTGGGAAGAGGAGGTTTGAATCCAGGGAGTTACTCTTCCTTAGCCAGCTCCAGGGAGCTGCACCCACCAGACACTGATCCTGGGAGACGTGCTGTGGAAGCCTACCTTCCAGCTGTCCTTGTGAACCAGCTTCTGGCTGCAGACAAGTCCTTCAGCGAAGAGTGAGGGATGAAGGAAGTGGGAACAGGGGCAGCAGGGACACTCCCTGCAGCCTCCACTACTCCCAGAAGATGTGCTTTTGGGGAGCAGGGGCAGGGAGCCTGAATTAGTGGTTTTAAAGTTGGGGGAGGAGGTGCAACAAGTCTTAAGAGTATGTGGGAGCACACAGGAAAGAAAACGAGGGAACTGCTGCTATAGATCCTTAGGTCAGTGTAATCAGCAAAGGAACACACAATAAGCCAGGAATGAAATCACGGCTGGAGCAATGATTTTGTGCCACCAATAAAATCCTATGAGCAGCAGTCATTGAAAGGGTAGGCTTAGCCCGGGTTTTTCATACTTAGGAGCACAGGCAGTCAGCCTAGCTAAAAAGCTGAGGGGATGTGATTTATGAGGACAGAGCTAGGTTAAACAACAAGTAAGGGCAGACATAACAGTCTACAAATACCCATAGGAGTGAATGTCAAGGAGTATGAGGAATTGTTTTGAACAGCAAGACAAATTTCCTAAGACTGAGGTGCAGTGGCTTGTGAAACACTTGCCCAAACAGCTGAAGTTCTGTTGGTCACGACTAGCCTGGGCAAAGCACGAGCAAAGGAAAGGCAAGGAACAATTCTGTGTTGCTGGACAGGTGAAAGAGATCATTCAAATCTGTCTCATGTTCAGATGAGTTCCACATCTCCTTCACCACAGAAGCTATCTGCAAAGTTCAGCAAGGTAGATGAGCTGGAGACAGCATTCTGGAGACATACTGCAACTGCTTTTCCGATTACAATTTTTGTGATAGCAGCAATTACAAACCTTATTTAATCAAGACTGTTTCAGGTTGATTGCATAAATGAAGAATTCACATAGCTGCTGTTGTAAAGGAGTAAGCACACAACATCACTCATAGCTAGAGAAAGACTACCCACCACAGCAGTTTTACTACTGTTAACATCAAATTTATCCTGCACAGAGGGTGGGTGTTACCTCATGCACCCTTTCTCATGCCCACTTAAGCCCCTGAAATAGCTCTTACATGGACCTGAACTTTGTTCTGTGCTGAGCACCTGCATGAAGGGTGAGATCCAGCCTAAGGTCATGTTTCAGGGAGGTAAAGATTTCAGTAGGGGGCCTACAGAACATGCCTGGTACTCCCCACATGGGGAAAAGAGCTGCTGGGGCCACATCGAGCAGGAATGCAAGAGAATGCAAAGTAAAAAGTAAAAAAACCAAAAAGGACCTTTGAATTTTGTTTATCAGCATGGCATTGCAACTGTGGCAAGGTGAGGAACAAGAGGCTACAATTCACAAGGTAGAAAGGGAGAATGGATTGCCTCAGAATCCCTCAGATTGTAAAATTATCACCTAATTAAAGGAAATAAACACAGGTAAAGGGGAGAAAAGAGCTCCTGCATAGTCTGGAATTGTGATAAGGGGAGGGGAAAGGACTAAAACAAAGTAAATGCACAGCCACAGGCAACAAATGTAACCCTAAGATACCTTTTATCTCCCTCTTTTCTGGCAGGTGTCCAATCCCCAGTCCCTGCGGAATGGTTTGTGCACCAAGGAGGATAAAGCCAACAGTTTCCTTACTCCCTCCTGCCCTGAGACATTGGATCACTAATGTGGAGCACTGCTTAACTCAGAGAGGGAACCTAATTCTCACTTAGCCCTGACTCTCCTGAAAAACAATCCCAATGCTGGTGTCCAGTGACAAGAAAGGAGAGACCAACTGTTCCTTGGCCTCTGCATGGAGGAAGAAGGTAAATTCCCTACAACTACCCCCACTATACAAGATTTTATATTTTTTTCAGAATGCAGAAGTGAGAGGTGAAAAAAAAAAAAAAAAAAAAAAAAAAGAAGAGGAACCACATGTGACTCCCGTGGTGAGGAGGGGACTGAAAGAAACCCAGGAAAGCTGGCCGGGGGGGCAGGATTTTTTTAGGCTGAGCACCATTAGGTGTGTCACTTGATGGCTATGTGGTTTCAACACATGCACAGAACAAAATACATTGCTGGAGTGTCATAAAGAAAAGAGATGGATTTCAGAACAACCTAAAAACAAGCTGCAGTTTGTCTCCCATCTAGGGAGGACCATCCCAGCTAGGAAAAAGCTGACCATCCTAGAGGAAATTCTGCTCAATATCATAACAACATTTCAAAGCATTTTGGAGATTTTGGAGTTGATTAAAGAGAAATTCAGGCATAAAAAAACCAAAGAAGCTGAGGATCAATTTTTGTCAAATGTTTACAACTGGCAGGAAAAAAAGGAATTGAGGAAGAAAAGCCTTGTTATTAAATCCTTAACTTGAGATTCAGGTTCTTCTTCTCACCTTAGCTTAACGCTCAAAACACATTCACAACAAGAGGTGCCTTACATATTTGTAAACACTATGTTGCTTAAAGGTATGTGATACAATATAAAATATCATAATCCATGGCATGCTGCCAGGAGGCTACAGTGGGAATAGCTGACTGACTACACAGTAATGTCATTCCCGGGGTAGATGTATCTAAGAACATTCAGGTAGTGTCATGGTACACAAAATTGTGCCAGGGAGATATTTTGAGTCCATTGTGTCGGTTTCTGTGTTGAGGAAGGAGAGTGTCTTTCACCTCGCTGACTTGTATGGGGCTTTTTCTCCTCAAGTTTTTTTGGAAAAATCTTGAGCAGGAAGCTAAAACAATTACCTGAACAGAGCCATAAATACTGTAAACTTTGAGTTTCCCAAATAAGCACTTTCTCATGTACAATAGCTTCCCATGAGTGAGACTACCTTCTGCCATTCACTTTCATTTCATTAGTTTTGTGGTGTATCACAACAGATCACACTAAAAACTGAGGTAGGACACAAATAGAAGAAAACAATCCTTACTGTGAATCTTTACTTTTGTCTGAAATCCTTTTCTGGATGTTTATGGCATCCCATAAAGTTGCTGAAACATGCCTGCTCTATTTTTAATTGTCATTTTAAATGCCAAAACCCAGAAGTCTTGCTTATATTGTATGTGAACACAGTGTCTGCTTATGTTCAAACCCTCAGGCACTTTAAATAACTCTACTGTACACAGAGAACGTTGTTCATTTTGTTTTTACAATTTTTGCCTGTGTAGAAGGAGCTCTAATGTCTTGAGAACATAAATGTATGTTCATAACCAAGGAGCAAGATCACAGCTGGAATCTACCTGAGCCTCGGATCATATTTCAGCAGTGGCATAAAGCAAAAAAGCAACTTATTTCTCTGTTTAATTTACAAGAGCTACAACTGGAACAGCACATACTAGACTAACTGACGTAACGCACAGGTGAGTGCATGTTACTGGTCCACCTCTGTGCCTGATCCACAGGGAATATCAGCCTGTTTCAGCCAGACTTAAGAGCCATTACCACTGTAGCCCTAGAGGAACCTTGTCCAAACCCTGGTGCATTAGTAAAGGTGGCAGCTGCCATAACAGCCTTCTGTGTAGGCTACAAACCTGGGACATAAAATGGGGTTCCTTTTATTGATTCCAGTCAGTTTTGTACCAAGCCTCCATTGTTCTGTCTTAAAGAATAAACCATTACATAGGACTCATAAGCGATTTTGCTTTTTTTCTTTCAAGGATTAAACAGGAGCACATCGTAATTTCCTTTAAATGCATCTATTATTCATCAGTATTCAGTAAGTTTTATTATGGGCTTAAAAACAACAGTATATATATCTTCATACTCAATTCCGATCTGCTTAAAACAAGAACATGTGTTCTGAAACTCATATTCACTGTTTAGATGTGATTGACCATGAAAGTCACAGGGTATAATACGTGTTCCCTGAGTAAAGACAAGGACAAGTATCTGGCCAATGTTCATTTTTCACATTAGTTTGCTGTAAATAATCTTACATGCAATTTTGCCACTTCCTTTCTGTTGGAGTCTCTGCAAGTAGGTTAGCATACCAGGGCTTGCAGAAAGCCAACACACAGTATTTACAAACAGAGAGGAAGTAAATTAATTTCACTGTCTGATTCAACACTGGAGGAAGGTTTTTTGCTTCACCCACCATAATAAGAGAAGGTACAATCCCTCCTCTAGTCTGGCCATATTACCAGACAAGGATAATTCTGCTGAGTTAGGGCTACACACAAGGGGACAAAGAAAGATAGGCTTCATTTTTCAGCGTTCATCCCATACAGCCAGTCCTGTAATAGCTGTCATTATTTGTAACATGCGCAGTAGAAGCATAGATGGAGAAAGGAAGCCATGCATGTAACACTCTCTTTTTAAGCAACCATCGTTTTTTGCAATGATATGTATAAAGGTCATTTGGGGTTTTCCTTCCCTTGAAGTTGGGTTTCCTGAGAGGAAGGAGAGCTGAAATACAGGAACAAGTGGCTGCACACCATTTCCAGCACCAGTAGACCTTCCTCATCGACACAGGTTTAGGAAGCACACCTGAATCTCCAAATTTGCTGATGTCCTCTCTTTAAAGGAGAGAAGATGGGGAAGGAGGTGGGTGGAGAAGGTGAAGAGGTGGTTGTGTCCTTTTAAAGGCCTTGCAAACACAGCAAAACTGCTCCCATACCCTTAAATCTATGATAAAAAGTAGGTTGCAATACAAGTGGGAAATACAAGGAAATGTTTCAACCAATAAAATGTGCCAGACTAGCAACAAACTTCCGCTTAAAAAGCTATTTATAATAAACAACAATTACTTACAGTATCATTGCAAGATCACTAGAGGACTCAGAGGTCGAAGAGTACCTGGTTCATCTGGCTGTGACCTGGAAAACAGAGTGTCACATATCAGCAAAAACCACCAGCAATCAACATATTTTTTACGGGGTCTGTTAGAACAGGAGGTAATGTTCAAACCCAGACTGCTGGGCCACTCTGTGACCTAATCCTGGTCAGAGAGAAGAAAACCTGCCATTCACTAGGTCACCACTGATAAAAGAGAAAAACCTTAGTTTACTAGATAAGAACATCAGTTTGTCTGGGTTGCAAATCACTTTTAAGCCTCTGAAAGGGTTAACGGGACCCTAGAGATAACAAATACATTATGCAGCTGTGTAGGTGCTAGGAAGATGAATATAGGTTGATTTTTACAAACTTAAGCTATGCAGAGTGAGTCATAATTTGCACCTTGCGTCATTTAATAAATGGGTCTTTTGAAAGTCAACCCACTGTGAATGGGCTGCCAGCTCTCAAAAAGCCAGAACCTTGCTCACCGGCCCACAGGCTGCCTAGTTGTAGGATCAGAAAAGCTATTCTTCCTAGGTTATAATGTGATGGCAATAATAGGATCCAAACAAACAAGTATATGTTTGTGGGTTTGCTGCATCTCTCTTAAAAGGTCAAAAGGTTTCGATTGAAACAACTTTTTATTTCATGAAAGATTAATCCTTAATCATAAATATGTGTTAACCTCATTGCTGCTTCTGCTGTGCCTTGTAACATTGATTATTCAATTATGTCTCACATCCACTTTTTGATTAATACCTTTGTTAGGAAAACCTTGAAAGTTTAGATAAGTAACGTTTGCCTTTGTGCATTTCAACTGTAAGCTTCTGTGTGAAGAAAATTTTTCTATTTTGTAGTCACCCAGGGAAAAGAAAAGCAAGTGGAGGGAGGTCTACATGTTCACAGGGATCTCAGCACTGAGGAGACGGAATAATCGTCTTTTGTTGAATACGAAAATAACAAAAAACAAAGTAAACAATACCCTTTTGTTCTGAACAAGAAAGGCAGGGCTTTAATAGTCTTTAAACGAGATAGAAAATTTCCATCCAAATGGAACCATGGAGTAGGTAGACACATTACAACGTTTTGGAGTTCAGTGATTAAATTTAATACTGTGCCAAACAGTGATTAGTTGATGAAGGGCGTTCATAAACAGAATAGAAACAAGGGAAGTGTGGCTCCGGTATAGCATTAGGCCTCCAGTGCAGTTTGGTGTTCAGCTTTCTACTTTAATAACAGGGTCAAATAAAAAAATGTTTAATTTGATTTATTTCCCTAAGGAAACTCAGTGCAATTGTAAACATAAGCTGACTGGTATATATCACTGAAACTTCAGCATTCAGGGTCAGATCCAAGAAAAGGGCTTAGGTACCAACTGAAGCGCAGAAATGTATCCTTTTCTTCAGCATTTTTCCAGCTCACTAGCTCAGTCCCCTGGCATGGAGTACTTGTACATGTGAATCCCATTACTAGACACTGAATTCTCCTAACTCACTGTGCAGGCAACGTAGCATCCTAATTAAGACTTCTGAATCCCTGCCTCAGAGCTGGGTGCATATGTCCTTTATGGATTTTTGCCTTAGTGCATTAAAATCCCCTATCCAGCCCAATGTGACACATTGTCCTTAACACCGTACATATGAATCAAGAGAATAGGAGCACAAATAATTTTTAACTTCTCTGTGGTCTCTCCCAAGCCTACCCAACCCAGGCAGCAAGCATGTAGTGCACAGAGAAGTCAGCAGCAATACATGAGCCCCATGCATACAGACAGCAACTTCAGCAAATAGTCACTGGTTTTGCAGAGGACAAGCAAGATGGTCCCTTGGTTTTATCAAATCAAATATTACCACCTGGACTCTGAGAAGCTACCTCTGAAGGAAATAGAATTTTCACTTCAGTTTCTGCTAAATGAACTGCTTCAACCCATCCCAGCATCTCAAGTATCGGTATCTGAGGTCTCACAAAAGACTCACATAAGTCTCACAATATATAAGCAAAATTAAACTGAGATATACGTGCAGTAGAAGACATGACAGTTCTTTTCTTCCTTTTCTATCATCACCTGTGCCTACGATCCAAGCAAAGGCCACCATCATTCTAATTTGAAGTCCTCTCACTTTATTTTGGACCAGACCTGCTCTCATCTGCATTAGTATAAATCTATTGTCTCTTCATGGACTTTGTCCAACTATATTCTGGTGTAAGCAAGATCAGAATATTATTTTGGTGATAATTTGTGGGGTTATGCTAAAGGTCAACATTGGTGCAGGCCACAGATTTTGGTGAAATCTCATATATTTATGGGGAAAATAATTTACAGTTATGAATTATTATAATAGTAACATGATTTGTTTTTAAATGGTAACTTGCGATTGCAAATGTAATAAAAAAATAAAAGAATCTTGCATAAAATTTTCAACCCATCCATCAATTAACAAGAATTAATCACCAAGGGTGTTATGTGTGCTAAGTTAGCTGCAGCTTTCATTACAAGAAAATAAAACAAAAAAGTCTAGGAAAAATTGTCTTGGAGTCTCTATTTAGCACTTCAAATGAATGGTTGTGCAAAGCTCCTACTGGAGTCCTTGTCACGGGCAACTTCCCTGACTGCCAGAGGGCCAGGGAGCCTTTCTCCCTGGAGAAAGTTGGAGAAGCAAGTGATTTGCACCTTAAGAAAAATTTCAGACTTACTCTGTGCGTATGATTTGTGTTCCAGGTGGTGGTAAGATGTAAATCCTAGAGCCTTTCTCAACAATGATCAAATGCCAAGAAGTGGAGCAGTTTACTGGAACCGCAGCAGCTTCTAATGTCTTTGCAATGACAGCTTTAACTAGAACGGTACAATATTTTATATTCTGTAAAGCTGAGCTAGACCATTTTGGCAAAGAGTCTGTCTGCCTACCAAGGGTGGGGTAGGTAGTTACTATCTATATAATGACTTCCGACTGCAAGTGGGTCAGGTAATTCAAATAACTAGCCAAAACTGCCTTTGGTCGAGTCTGGTGGAAGTCTAGCCTGTAAGTAAATATGTCCCTCTGCTACAGACTGCACATCCTCTGCCATGTGATGTCTCAGCCATTTCCTGGTACTGCCACTCCAACGACTACTTCACTTCATCTCCCTCCGATTGTAACATCGGCAGTTTCACCACCGAGGCTGCTGTTACTGCACTTTCTGGTGTCAATGGCCTGCTGTGAACTGAAAAAATACCTGCTGGAAAAAACAGTCAAGCACTTGAATGACACCAAAGGCTCCTTCTCTCTCTGCCTTTGTTGTAGTGCATCGGGCAATCAGCCAGTTTGTCAGTTCTGCTTGTCCGGCTCCAAACCAAATGTTTCAGAATCCAGCCTGCACAAATAATCAGGTTTTAAAAAGAAACTGCAGCAGAAGATCAGCTTGCTGCACGTGATCAGTGTAATGCTTGGCTTTCCCTCAACCTGAGCCTGCATGCCTTACATTCAAACACGTGGACTGTGTTTGATCCTGGCATTTGGACTCAGATAAAAGGGTGTGTGTGGGGGTGTGTGTGTGTGTGTGTGTGTGTTTGTGTGGTGGGGTGGCAGATCCCAAACTCGGCAAGATGGCAGAGGCGCTGCCTTGCATGGTGGTTAAGAAATAACTCATATCTGGTTGAAATGTTACAATAAAGGTATGAAATAACTTGAATGGTAAGAAGTAACTACCAGCTCCCACAGTTCCTTCAGGCACTACGGATGGGGCAGGCTGCCCTGCCTGATGGCAAAGCTCATTTCTGTGCAAAGCAGCCTGGCCATAGGCCTGCAGCACAGCAGCCCCTGAGAGAGCTGCTGGGAAAGGACGCAGCGGTTATTGAAAAGATCCTGCAAGTATTCAGAATATAGCTGTTTGCCACAAACATAGTGGTATGGCTTTGTTCACCGTAAACATTTTGGGCAACATTGTTCATACTGCACCAATTCACTAAATTTTCTAGGTCTGAAAGGGAGTGGAAATTTTGACAAGCTTTGCAGTTGGTAACAACTCTCACTAAGAAAGTCAAACTTATTTCAGCAGACTACAGTTGAACCACAAAAACAGAGGTCCTGAGGAGCAAGGAGATCCTACAGATACAAGTCAGCAAGACCAAGAGGTGTCACCATGTTTCATAACTCAGTCCTTTACTGGAAACCAAGTCAGCAAAACAAAAAGTTGTTCAGAGGCTCTGGTGGCCTTTGGATTAGAGTGATGCCTTCTGGGGAACAGCTTCATGAATCCTGGCAGTTTAGAGTAGCTCTTTTAAAACATTTCTGAAAATGAACTAGATATTTCATAGAACTACGTTATCTTGAAAAGTTTTTGCTTGTCTGTGTTTCAAAACAAGCATGTTCCTGTAAAGAACAAATGAATGTCACTATTATTCCTAAATGTATTTGTAAATTAATATTGTAACCGTGTCACTTAAAAATACTCTGTTTTGATCTTCACAAGGTTATCCCAGTTGCTTCACCCCATAAAATTAACCACAAACACAATACTGAATGAGTCAGAACACAAAGCTGACTCTAAGAGAAGGGATAAATGCCTCCAGAGAGCACAGCAAGCAGGAGGCACGAAGCAAAGTTAAGGGTGCAGCAGTGTGTGGAAACTGTTGAATGAACAGGAACACTTTTCTGGAAAATTCTTGTTTATTTCAAGCTTTATTTCAAGCTCCTTCACCTCCCACCAAGGCAAACAACTCTTGCAGGGTTTGGAACACCTGATGTGATGGACCAAAGTCTGAAGTGGAAAGACGTGAACTACAAGATTCAAGCTCTGAGCAGGATGGTGGGCCACAGGCTCCGGCACTGCTGCGCAGGGGCTTTGAAATGAGTTTCCAAGGGGCTTACACAAAAGGTCCTTTCAAAAGTGCTCCATAAAATACACCTGAAGAAAGACCGTTAGGAGTAGACTTGGTTTAGCTCTGCTCTCGTCTGTTTAGCTCAGGTGTTGTTTTTTCACACACAGAAACACATGTACAGACCTAGTACACCATACAATGCCTCACTAAAGTCTTCAAGTGGTGGTTATAACTTCATCCAAGATCAACAAGACCTTTTTCCACAAGCAATCCTTTGTGTTTGGGAAGCCTTTGCCCTCAATTTTACTGTCTCCCAATCAACTAACAGGTGCTCTACAGTCAAATGTGAGCTATTTAAGGGCAACCTGCATAACAACTTCCCAGGCTGGCAAGCAATCTTAAATAGTAGGTAGGTACTGGAATGGGTAAGTTTTATTCAGACAAACAGGAACACTCCCAAGAGGAAGAGGAAGGGGGGGTGGGGGGCAGGGAAAATGATATCCTTCTTGGTTTCCATTTGGTTTTCTCTTTCCTATGTTGGCATAACAACTCTCAAAGAAGAGAATGAGGCTCCCAAAACCAGACACCGTGGTAATCACATTATACAGTGGTGGTTCTTGAAACTTTCCAGTTTTGTTTTGGTCAACAACATAATATGCTGTTAGTATACATGATATTTTCTCCACTTTCACAGGGCACAGATAGCCATATACTGCTAATACTGAAAGCATCTCATTTCAGGCAATTTGACTTTTATTTTTTTTCCCTGAAGAAAGCACTTTAGGGCAGGAAAAAAAAAAGTGAAAAAGCTCTCTCAGCTAGATGCCAGATGTGTCATTTTGCATTGTAAAGCCACACCAGAATTTTATAAGCCATGCAACTGCTCATTTGCATACCATTCCCATATCAGATTTTTAGTCTGTTTCTAGGATCAATGCATTGATGTTTCTCATACAAAATTTCCTGCTAAGAACATTGTATATATGCTGCCTTATGCTGCCAGATGAGTAGAACCATACTGCTGGTTTCTTTGGTCTAATGTCACCCAGGAAAGACTTCTGGATTTTTAAAAATTCATGTCAACCAGAAGAGACTGCTGCTGTGCTCCACTGCTGAGGGTCTTAAAAAAAGACATCAGCCAAATCAGAGGATGTGGTAAGGGTGTCTGCGTGTTCAAGTTCATTCAGATGAGGAAAGAGAGGAGAGTATCAAAGACAAAAAATATCTCAAAGTCTGGTCTATGTCCCCAGTAACTTGTGAATTGCAAGGAGCAATGGAGTGCTTTCACTTGGTGTATACATGAGTAAGCAATAGGTTCCCATTACAACTTCACCAGAGCCCCTCCACGCGCAGAGGTAGAGGGCACAGGGTGGCACGTGGCCTCAAAGGTAAGTTGGTTCAGAGGTGCGTGGGAAGGCCTGTGCAAGCAGCATTACTGGAAAGAAGTCCTGTGGTCAACAAATACGCGTGAGCCTTCACAATCTCCTGGATGTATAAAGTAATACTAATTTGCTGAGATGCTATACAATTACTCAAGAGAGAAATCCCTGCGTAAGTGCTAAGCTTCCAGGCAATGATGAAATTATACTAGGAGACTGTGACATTACTGTAAGTGCCATCGTTTCTGCTACTGTGATGTTTCAGTCTACATAAAACCAAAACTCTTTCCTCTTCTTTGTCCTCTCTTTCCCCTATGCCAATACACAAGTACTGGCACTGCATCTCTTTTATATTTAATCATAACTACTGATATTTATGGGGCATGTGAATACATAGGCAGGAGAAACAAAGAAGATGTTCACAGGCACTGCTGGCTGTGAAACAAGAAGGGCTGTATCACAGGGAGTATGTCAAACCCATAAATGGTTAGAATAATGAAAAAGAAGACTACTTTTACTGTGTAGTCTTAACACATTATACCAGGCCTGATAGCACACACACAGAGGAGCAGCCACACCAGTGAGAGCCAGCAGAGCTCCACAAACTATCACATAATAGAATGCACAAAGCAGCAGGCAGGCCACAGCATCACGGATGCAGCTAGAAGACAACCAGCATCTTCCTATGTATAATGTGACATTTACTATGATATATGGATCTCTGCATGTGAACTGTCTCTGCCTGCACCAAAAAAAAGGCATCTCTTGTGCACAACCAGACAATGGCTAGAATTAGATATACGCAAGAGATGACAGTTTACATCATTTAAACCTGGACAGGCCTGCTAGACAGACTGGAGGTCAGCAGGTGCAGAGACTTGCTCTTTGAAGATGCTTACTCAGTATCAGTTGTGCAACAGGTTATCAGCGTGGGTTGCTTCCGTATAAGGTCATGACCCGAAAGAGTGGAAAAACTTGTTTTGTAGTAGTGGAGGGATTTTCCTGAACTAGGTTAAATAATATTTATTTAACTAAAGCCTGCAGTTGCTGGAGTTGCTCTGGACTGACATTAGCATAGCTGAGATCTTTCATATTCTTTCATCTGCTACAATGCAGAAAATCAGTGCCTATTCATTTTCGTATTCATTCGATGTTCATACCAGAAACTCACAACTGGTTTTCTGGATTCCTTGATCCTTCAGACAGTTTCTCAAACCACAGGAAACTTAAAAATAGCACTGGTTCCAGCCCAGCCACACATTGTTGTTCTTGAAATCTGGGTTAGAAAATACTTACAGTCTCTAAAAGAGAGAGACCTGAAGTGAAGCACCTCTGTTACTACGCTCCTTTATTTAAACTATTAACCCTGAGAACAGAAGAGCTACTGAAGCCAGATTCGCAGTTCATTTTGTTCCTTGACACCGATTCCTACATGTATTCTCCAGTGCCTAGTAAGTGTTTCACCTCTGCAGCAAACATCCCCTGGGGAGAGGGGGAGCGCAACAGTGGGAGACACAACTTGGGCCTCTGCACTATATTTGACTTTTTATTTTCACTGAACATCCAGGATTTTATTTTTAAGACCTCCACCCTTCTAATTTGAAGAACAGGTTGAAAAGTTACTGGGGGAGAAAGTCAGACATCTCTTTAGCAAACCATGGTAAATATTCTCTCTGCTCTGCAAGGTTTATCATCTAAGGGAAGCAGGTGCTAGTGACAGTTTTGCAGAAATCCACCAGAGTACTCTACAAAGCACTTTTTAGGATTATTTTCAGGAAAGCAGAATGCAGACCTCACCTGGCCCAAATGACAGGCTCTACTGAATGCAGCAATTTTGTATTTATCTACTCTTCACCCACAGACTTCAGGGGGGCTAACAATACTGTTTCCCCTGGCAAAGACCCCTATAGACTAATCCAAAATTGATTAACAGCTCCAGATTTGGACTGTGATGGACGCTATAATGGAGTGCTCCTCCCTGCTAAACATGCCTGCTGAAGTGTTTTATTAGCCCACGCAGCAACTGCAGCTGCCTCCTTTCTCCCTACCCAAGCACACTTGCAGTTAAGGATCTTCCTGGTTTGCAAAATTAGAGACAGTACATGCCCGAGCAGCTAGGGCTTGGTATGGTCCAATAAAACAATGAAAGAAGAGCAACAGATGTGTCACCTTAATCCAGTTTAGGGACCTACAATTTCTTAATATGCATTTGCCTATCTTAACCAGCCTCTCAATATTATACACTTCTTCTCTTGCCCCCTTTTTACACTTCAGCTGCAATATTTCACCAACTAAGGGGACAATTTCCACTGCAAAGATGCTTAGTATTTTCTATTGTAGTTTGTTTGTGAAGAGCCTACAGCACCTTCTTCATAATCCTTTTTAAGTACAGACTATTAACAAAGGCTTGTAAGTGTCCAGACAGAATCTACACAGAGTGAAGAGGTTATGATTTGAAATTATGTTTCTTTTCCACTGTGGGTGGATCACTATGCACTCAGGAGTAAATCTGCTATCTTTTGGGAATGTTTCCAGTTAACTCCATTCTAACCACATTTGCTTTGCTTGGTTCTGCTTCAGGAACTGAAACTAGCTTGGCTCCAGCATTAAATAACTGAGCAGGAAATAGCAGAAGGTTTACCATATACAGGCTGGCCAGGGGTGGAGCGATATATTGAACTAAAAATATAGCAAAGATTGGTTTGGGACATCCAGATTGGTTCCCTTTTAAATAGGAGATATATAAACTCCCAGTGCTGGTGATTAAGTTATCTTCATTGAAAACACATTCACATATTCAAATGTCACCATGCTTCAAAAAGGGAAGTGTTGAGACTTAAAAGCATTAAGCCCCTAAATGAGGATCTGGTCAAAATATGCATTCTGCACTTTGTCAGTTTGTCTCCGCACCCTTCAGCCGTCAGGGTGACTCCCTCTGCCCCATCCCACACACAAGCAATGGGGTTAGAGGAAACTTTTAGCTGCACATCAGAAAATTCAGCAATAATTCTAACCTGATAGGAAATTTCATCATGGGTGGGGATAGTGTTTATTTGGAAACTGGAGGAAAGATAGGAATAGCCTCAAGCACCCAGATGAAAAGGGGCAAGCAAAATACAATACTGCAAATGCGATATAAAATTTGTGGAAATTTTGCCAAAGGAGTAGTTGCAAATGAAGTCCCAAGTCATTAGCAGGAAATAATCAAGTACCAAAATATCCTTACGATCAAGATTTCAAATCCTTCAAACTACTGTCCAATCTTTTAATTAACTTGTTATAAAGATGCAACAAAAGAGAGTTTGTGCCCTTAGCTACCTCTGATATACACTAAGGTAGCATCGGCGCAATCACTGAATCAAGGCAAAACAAGTAGAAACGAAATCCACTTCCAGTCTTGGGTAGCAAACTCTAAGTCTGACTCTATGTTACTCTTTCAACAAATAAGTATTTTACTGTCTCCCAATCACATTCTGGAAGAATGAATCCTACTCCAGATCTTAACTAGACTGCAAAAATAAAACGTAGATGGCTCATTTATTGATACTGTGAATTATCCAAACAAGTAATTTTATTGCTATTAAGCAAAATATAACAGCTGGAAAAATAAACCTCAAGCTGTCATTGAGAGTTCAGCTACAGAGAGAGAAAGTGAAATGGTGGAAACAAACAGAAAAAGCACTTCCCAAAGAACGCTGAGAATGGGGTGAGCCCTCGTTTGCTCTGATTACTGCCAGATCGATGTGGCTGTTTGGTTTGATGGATGAAGAGATAGCAAGTCAGGTGGGAAAGTGCCCCCATGAAAGTAAACCTGCATTGTATCTAATCCACTAGGGAGGAAAACTGTGGGAAAAAATATTGTTGGCAAAGTACAAGGCACGCAAGCCTGCTATACTATTCTTGCTGTTCTTCAGAGGAAGACAGGAGCACAGATGTTAATGCAAGGGTCTCCCCAGCCTGGGGGAAAAAAAAGGGGGGGGGGGTGGCAAAGAAAAGAGTGCCTATCCAAGAAAGTTACTCCTATCACTATAAGTCTCCCCAGTTCTATTTAAAGAAAGGAAAAGAGCCAACAGAAGAAGCTGTGTTTTGCAGCCCTGCATAAACACCCGCAGATAAGGGTGGTACCAGGTGTCAGCTAGCCCTGCAAAGTCACTGAAATGTCAAGGATTGTTTTTCCTCTACTCCCTTTCTCTTTCCTCTGACTGGGAACTGCCAATGTTTATTTAAAAGATATCCCTTGTATTTGGCAAGAATGCCAGCAGGGCAGACGTTAATGGATTATTATTTGGAGCTGGAAGCCTGCCAAGGTGATAAGGATAGCTTGCCTACCCAAAGGCCCAGAGCCATGCCATTAACAGTGGGAGTCAGAAATGAAATTGTCCTGCCAGATGCTTTGCTATACTGAGTACAGCAGAGACTTTGAAAGCGAGCTGCCTCCAACTTATGTTTGATCTGACCTACAAAAATAATTAAATAAGTAAAGAGGCAGACACGGGCTATAACGGGGGACTAATCCATCTGTAAGACCCAGGTCTGATTCCTCTCTTTTGCAGCAGTGTGGAGAATCTGTTCAAACCACCGTGAAGTCACTGCAAATGTTTCTTTCTGTTCACTTCTCTGCCCTTGAACTAGATCTCAACCTGGAAGCCCTGAACTCAACTGCTAAAAGCAGTGCAAGTCAGAGACCTCATTGTACTGCTGCAGCTTCAACAGTAAAATGACAACAAAAACATACCTTGTTTTTAGCTCTGCTCTGAAGAGGAGCCTGTCTTTGTGGAGCTATCCCCACAGTAAAAAGGTTAATGCCAGTACCCCCTGAGAAGGCAAGCCTGAAGGAATGTGGTATTTTGTGTCTGAGATATATTTAGATTAACATTGTTTACTATTAATCTTCCTCTCCGCAAAGCCCTTTCTTTCCCAACAGACAAAAAATGACCAGTATCGCTCCACCCTTGTTATCATATGTTCTTTGGAAGACAACCTTTTCCATGGCCCATCAGACAGCATGGACTATAATTAAGGTGCTTATAATACAATTTAGTAAAAGCAGGAGCTGGGGCACAGTAGCATTTACTGCTGTGATTGAAAGCCTTAAAGGTTATGTGGAATTTACCAAGTAGTAATTTTATCTGTTTGGAGCTGGCAAAAAAAAGAAACTCTGTGCTCATTTGAGAAGCTGGTCTGCCACTAGTGAAGTTGAAGTAAATAGAACTGCTTTCCTGCTTCTCATGATTGCATGCAATGAAGTATTACCCCAGACAGCTGTTCCCTCTGAAAAGACAACACGCATGAAGATTTAGTTATTTTTTTTCTCTGCATTTCTTTTTTCTCACCTTAAAAATGCCTAAACCAAACCCGCAGGCTCACATACTGTTACCTCTGGGAGAACACACAGCCCACCTTTGCTGGTGACCTCTCCTGGACTACGTTCAAATCAGGTTCAGAACATGGTGACACCCTTACGTAGAGCAGTCAGTCATTTCATACCAAGAGTGATGGCTAATATTGCCAAAGGAAATTCAGTGCCAAAATAAAAATACATTTCTTTACTAACTTCTGACATTTTGTTGTGCCTCTGTGCAACTGTTCTTGAGGCCTTTAAGTAGGATTGTTCCCTGAAACAGGTCTCTACCAGCAGCACAAAATTCAGACATCTGGAGCTGTAGAGCCATCCTCAGTATCAAGGTCATCATAAGGAGTGTCAAGTACACAAGTCAAGAGAGAACTAATCTAACAGCAAACCTGGGGTCTGGAACTCGGGCTGACTTTTCTGTCTGCTTTTCATACTACGCTAATTTTGCAGACATTTAAGTACTTGCCCTGTAGCTCAGGCAGCATAGTACAGCTGATTCTGAATGGCTCTGTCCTCTCCCTACTAACTGTCTGAAAGAAGAATAAGGTAGGAAAAAAGACCCCTCTTTTCCATCTGATATTTCTGCCCGGTTTCTTGATGGGAAGATATGTGAGGTTACAAAGACAAAGTCTTTTTGATGGATGTATCAAGAATTAAATGAGATCAAAGTTATTCTACTTTCTGAAGGTAATTTACATTTTTAGATGGATGCCTAAGCTGGAACACAATTTAACCAACTCCAGACTTATTTTACTCCACAGTCCTCAAGTGGAATCTTCACAACAGGAAAGGTGTGAATTGCTGAAACTCTACTGGGTTGTCAATGGTGAAAGTTAGTGAATTCTTGGATGTAGCTTTGTATTAGCATCACTTTCTGCGGTGATCATTTAATGAGGAGGTTGTTTGGTATCTAAGTGCCTTGGTCTCACAGCCATGAATTGCTGGAGCTGAAGAAAGGTAAGTCACCTATGCATGTCGTGCATGGGGTCTCCAGGCTATGATGGCACAGGTGAAAGTTTGTAGAGAAGAAGAGTGCTGCTGCAAAGAGGGATAAACAACTCAGGCATGTAAACACCACTTATTGTTTCTTTATCATTCACTAGGAAACAAAGATAGTGTTTCTCAGCAGCAGTTTTACCATTACAAACAGCAATCTGATTCCATGGTATCAGAGCTTATTCCTAGCACTAGGAGTGGGTGCACCAAGGAAGGACAGATGGAGGCTGTGCCACAATCAACATGCAGTAGGGTGTCTGTCCTCACCCACTCATCTGCCTTCTCATTCCTCTCTGACTGCACTGGGACTGCTCTGACCCCACCCCGTAAGCTGTTTCTTTCATGCTGTCTCCTTAGTTGTTTTTCAAGAGCTTTCTTGCTGCCCACATGTGTCTCCTCCTCCTCTTGGATGCTGTGGTTTCTACAGAAGCAACAGATTGCTGTGATGTTGTCCTTTTGATCTAATGAGAAAAACTCCTACAACAATGATGTGCATGTGTTTCTTTCCACATTATTTAGCAAGGGGGCTGGAGACACACATCTCTCCCTGGATCCTACCTTTTCTGTAGGTCCTACCTTTACTGCCACTGCTCTCTCAGCTTAATAAGCTTTTCCCTCCCCCAGCCCTAAATCTGCAACACTTCTTGCTCTCACCAAGCAGCCATCAGTCCTCACACTTTACCTGCCCTCCCCGTGGACTGCTGCTACTGTTCTTCGAGGTAAAACTGTCCACACAGCAAGTGTGGGAACAATACCAATGTCACTTCATATAACCTGATGTGCAATGCTTACTAAGTTCTTAATCATTGTGTATTTTTCCACAGCTTGAGTACAACACAGGGTTTTCCAAAGTCAGACACAAAAACCTAGCTGGCTTCAGTCAGGACAGAATGGGCTCCAGGGTCACTGCTAAAATACCATACAGCACCTGCCCATTTTCTCTGCTATTCCGTCTCTGGTAATAGCTCATCAACAGGATTAGCTCTTTGTGGTTGAACAGGGATATCAGGTTTCTTTCTCATTTTTGCTCATGATCATTTTATTTCTGAATCACAGACTCAAGAACAGATTTTAAAAGTGGCAATGATCATTCCATGTACTGGTACTGTTCTAAGATCTCAAAAAGCCTATATTCTCACACAAATAAATTTAGCCTTTCAAATCATTTGGGGAAGATAAGAAATAGTTGTACTCATCTTACTACAGGCAGTGAGGTTATTACAGATCTGCCAAAAGACAAACTTGGGCATTGGTGGTAAGAGAACCCAGCTCCATAACGTGCTCCCCAAATTCTTTTCTAAATCACTTGGAGCATCACCTAACAAATAATCTGAGTCTCTGTGCCATGGTTAATCTCAGTGCAGAAAGCAGCACTGCTTAGCACAAAAGCTGATTCTCACCGATCAAAGGAAGTATAAAGGTGCATTTTCTTGGTAATTACAGTTGTACCTATCAAAGGGAACTTACCACAACGGACAATATCAATTCTTTGTCTCTCATTCCCTACAACAATGCAATAGACCTCAGGATTATCAGTTTCTTTTTAGAAAATTCCCCTTTATACATCTCACCTTCTTTCTTGGCACTTTGTTGGATTGCTATATTTCTCTGTAAATTCCACCTACTTCCAAAGTCCCCTGTCTCCCCCCACAACAGCACTGGTGGGCTCCTTCTACCACTGGTACTGACTCAGCCTGGGACCACGTACAAATCACTATGGCTCCCAGGGCTGCAGTTTGAATCCCATAAAACAGCTACTTCACTTCTGGAGGCTTGATGACTAAGTATGCCAAGTGCTCAGCTCTTCCCATGCAGACACCTGATGAGAGTGTCACAAACTAATAAGGGACTTGTCAGCAAGGTCCCTGTGCTCTCTTGAAGGAAACAGTCAGAAAAGCAGACCTGATACAGTGTGGGAGATGGGCTTCACACATGAAAGCTGGCTCTTTGTACGCCTCTCCCCCAGAACTCCACTATCAAGACCACAGTATTAATCCATGTGACATGTCCTATGTACATGGGACAACCTCGTGGAAGATCAGACATATCAGTTCCTGTGTGAAGCCACCTTGAAAGATCTGGCAAGCCTAAGCACAGTAAGGTTGTGTGCATAACTTGGAGTAAGTCTGAGCTTACTCCATTCGGCATATGATGCAGAGCCCTCTGTTCATTTACAGATGAGCCAGCATGCAGTCTGAGGGCATGGTTGGGCTCTCAGAGAGTGTGTTCAAAATGGATGGATGTTCACGGTCCTGCCTTGCTGTGACAAGAAAGACATTTTTAGCACCAGAAAAAACATGGGCACTCTGAAGTTTGAAAGGAGTACAGGTGTGTACATGCGTGAGACTTGTCTTGTATAGTGTGTCAACATCCTCTCAGAGAGATTCAGTTTGCTTGGCAGTGACGGAGAATCCCACGAGTGGTGCTGTCTTAAAGCCGAGATTCCCAGTTTGGGTGACCTCCTCCCATGCACTTCATTAAAGTGGAAAGAAAAAAGAGCAATGCTCCTGGAGCTCACTTAGGTCAAATATGAGGTTTCATTTGCCTGTTTGCCTCATTTTGCCGTCATCTTGAAGGTAAAAATAGGGGGTGGGAAGGCACCAAGAGAAAAAAGCACCATAAATCATTCATTGTATTAGCAGGAGGCTGGATTGGCAAACCTTGCTCATTTAGCTACCTTAAACTTCATCCAACCTGCTTATCCCCAAGCTGCAGGAATAACAGACCACTTGAAAGGTAATATTTTTACTATTAGTGAAGAAAGGAAAAAATGTGATCTTTTCTGTAGCATGGGAATAATTTTTCCAGAGCTACATAGAATGAGCCTGAGTGAATACTGCTATTTTTGGCAGTAGCCCTCCTGCTTAGCTCACATCAATAATTTTAATGCTTTATTTGTGGTTTGGGCTGTAAGCAATGGTGAAAGCCTGTGGAGAAAAAAAAAAAAGTGGCAAAATTTGCTAAATAATTTTGAGTTCATGACATTCATAAAAATACACGCATGTTTTCAGAATTCTTAGAGTCCATACATGCTCATAAAGCTTAACTATTGAAAGCATTTTATTTTACATATGCAAACATCACTGAATTACTCTTTATGAGGTTTTAATTGGACCTTTAAGGTTTCAGTGGTTACAATGACAGACTGTCAAACACATTCTTAGATTCCTGTGTCTTGCAATGTCAGTAATACAGAGAATCACATGTTTTGTCCCAGTAGCGTTTTTCTCAGTATTTTTCACTTTTTATATCACAGCAGCACCAAGAAGCCCCACTCAGATATCAGGGCTCTGGTGTTTCAGGTGCTGCATAAACAAAGAACTAAGCCAGGCTTTCAAGGTCTCAAAGCACTTTACGTTTTATGGGGAGATATTTCACTACGATAATTACAGCTTATGTTGTATCGTCTTCCTTGCTCTCCTACAGCAGTTTTGACCCCTATGTAGGTGGCCTGCTCTTCAGAGCTGTGGAGATCCCAATGCTCCCTCCGAACATCACTTCTCCTCCTAGTGCCACTGCTTACTTTTTCTTTTCCCAAATCTGCTTTGGGGAAAAAAAGCAGAACCACTGGACTATATCTGGAAAAAGATGTACTATAGGTGGGGATTTGTCCAGCCAAAGAATATGTTGTCTCCCAAAGCTCACTGCAGACTGGTCACAGGGCTTAAACTGCTATTTATTTCAGAAGAAAAAGCTTGATTCATAACTGTAGTAAAACAGCAAAGCTCAGTGAATCTACACTGACCAACCCAAAATAGAGTTGGCTCAAGTCACAGTAATATGGACTGGGTAAAAGCGTTTCATCACAAAAAATACAAAAAATGCAGACCCATCTGAACACCTAAGACTGGACAGAAAAGGGCTCTCTTGCTCTTGAACTGCCCCCTTCCTTGATTTACAGGACTTATCAAAAGTATCTTTAATTTGTCAAAAATACCCACCAAAAAAAAGTATATAGTTGACCATCCTTACAAAAAACACATTAAAGCATGAACCAGCTCATAACAGTCCCAACACACCCAAATATTCACAATCTCTTAAGTACAATAGGAATCATATTCTAGTTAGTCATACTGCTCAGGTTACTGTAGTTTGGCATGTATTTAATTACGCAGTTGGATCAGTCAAGGAGAAGTATTAGCAGGGACAAATTTTGTCTCCAACAAAATTAAGTAATGAAGATACTATTAGCATTCCTGAAAGAACAAAGATATTCTCATATTTTTAACAAGCAAACAACTACACAGAAGCATCAACTCAAGCTCAGCACATCTCATTTAGGACTGTTGCTATGTGAGTAACTTACGGTGGAAGAGGAATAATTCTTTTTATTACTCCAGAGCAACTCTGTTTTTTCCTAAAAATTATATGTTGAAGTTCTATGAATTCTGCAGCCAACATCAAATTCAAAATGATCACATTAACAGAAGGAAGAGTAAAAGTGCAAGAAGTGAAATTCTAGTGCCTTTCTGTAGTCAACAAATACACATTAATGATGTCAAGCTGAAACTTACATATACAGGGTTAAGCGACCAGTAAATTTCATTTTATTTTTTTTTTAATTGGAAGCTAACAGGGTAGCAAGGCCATCTGAATCATGTTTACAACACCATGTACTGGTTGCAATTAGAAGTTGTGGATTTGATCATTAGTTCACTGGTTTAAACACAAATGCATTGGCTGAAATACAGTCATGCTGGGTTTAATAACAGCAATTACAGAGTGCATTATTCCAGTTCATGTTAGTACTGCGAAGACTTGGGGGGAAACTGCTTGGCAGACAAACTCATCTTTTAAATCCTGTGGAGCAAACAACTGACATGCTAGTGCCTTGCTCTTAATCAAAGTATACCCAGAAAGTACATCTGTACCAGTTTCCCAAGCAGGCAGTCCAGGGCATTCAGAGGTACAGCCCAAATAAGCCCATTCTAGTTGTACTCCTCCTATGTTTGATGAACCTCAGAAAGCATCAAGCCAGACAGCAAGAATAAGAATGACTTATAAATCAGTGGCCCTCTGGACTTGACATGTACCCCATGGGCAAGAGACCAGCTCCAGCGAGTGATTCAGAAAACATAATGTTCTCTCTTCAAAACGCAAACCCAATCCTAAAATGTAGCGATTAAGAGTATTCCTGGAAGCTGAAGATAGAGGTTCAAGTCCCTCTGGAGAAAAGGAACTAGAACTCAGCTTTGTTACAGCCCAGGTAAGAATTCCCTTTATTAGACTCACTTTTTAAATTCTATACATCTAATTATTAGTATTTGATTAAACAGCGATGCATTCACAATGAAGAAAATAGTATCTATGATCAGACAAATTAAAGATGAAACTAACCAGGATCACTAACAACTGCATTTTCTAGCAAAATTGCAGTTCTGAAAAATAAGCGATAATTATAAAACATTAATGCACAGCCACCTTGATCAATTGGGTGTGGCTCCTCAAACGTTCATCAGAAGTAACAGCAGAATCTTCGCTTAGAAAATGAGTTTTCACAATGTCTTTCTGCAAGGTGATGGGTTATCGTTCACCCTAATGCAACGCGTTCAAATTGTGTAGACTACCCCCAGCCCAAGAATACCCCTCCCTTTTCACACATCTCTTCAAAACCAAAATTGATATTTTAAAGTATTATAGCTTTGCTGCATAACCTTCAAGCTCAAGCCACTGCCTGAGGCACAGTTACTGTGAATTATTATTTAGAAAAAGATCAGCCAGCATAAGGCAGGAAAAGCACATTCATTAGAAAGAATATCAGTATCTATATACCTAGAGCCTGACATACTAGAGAATTGCTGTGGTATAACTTGATAAGAATGAGTGAATTTACAAGAGCATAAAGCTAGAATAACAGTGGTTGAAAGGAACTAAATAGGAATCAGCCTCAAACTGATTAGGGGCCATAAAGGAACATGTGGCCTCAATCATGACAATGCTGGGTTTGAGAACAAAAGCTACTTCTCCCTTTCATAGGGACAGTTCTTGAATTACATAGTCCTTTGAGACAGGAGACATGCTAGGCCATGATATGCAGATAACCACTAAGCTAGGCAAAAGACTTCCTTCTGCTCTACACTAATTGTCTTAAGGAGGATTTTACAAATAAAAAGCACTACTTCCTAGCCCCTCATTTGAGTATATTCCACCCGTCACAATATATTCCAGGGACCACAAACCACATGCCAAACATGCCCTCTGACTTCAGTTCAAATAGCATATGGCCAAGGGTTTCCAAGTTATTATTTGATAATACTGAAAGGTATTACAGTGTGTGGTCCATCAAAGGCATCTGAACAGTTCATTCACCCTACAGAGAAGGAAGGCTTCCTCATGCTGGTGTATTTTAGCCTGCCTGTAATTTGAAAAGGATGATTTTTAGAGCTGGTTACAATTTAAACCTTCCAACTTTGAGTAGGTTTCGGGACCATAATGTCATTGTTCATTAGGGAGGGAAATATGAAAAAAAATCCATTAAAAATTAGAAAGTTTTAGACAACTGTATTTGTTTTACTTCACATTCGGAGGGATTCAGCATCCGTGTCATGTTACACAAAGTAAATGCAATATAATGAACTCTAGTTCAGAAGGTAAGCACAATTCTGTAGAATGAAATTTATCATGATGCCTCCTCACATATCAGGAAATTATATATATTAGCCCAGCGTGCAAAACCATTATGTAAATGTCCTTTCCCCCCTCCTGTCCTTAATAACTTCCAAACAAACTAGCAGATTTCAAAGACATTTAACAGAGCCAAAGAGGTTTCTAAGATATTAAACTTCTAGAAACTGTGTGAAAATAGGTGAGTAGACAAAAAAAAGGTGCTTAGTGCTTCCAGCAAGGGGAAAGGTTGCAAAATGGGCTTGCGCACTTAATGAGACATCGTCAACTGTTTTCCATGCTGGAAGAAAAAAGTATGATGCTTTTCCCAGTGATAAGATATTTAATTACAGTTTTGACCTTATATTCACTACAAAAATCCAACACAGAAACCCAGAATCAATGTATTTTACTACTCCTTGTTTGGGCTAAACTCCTTGTTTGGAAAACAAGGTAATAAAAAAGCTTTCTGGTTAAAATAGTTAAAATGTGATGGCTGATCTGCAGGTGAAAGCAAGTGCGTGAAGAGAAGAAAATAACAGCATTCTAATTAAAAAAAAAAAAAAAAAAAAAAAAAAAAAAAAGGAGCACCTGCTAAGTTTTATCAGATTTCCTCCTTGGGTTTACCCCAGCCTGCAAATATAAACAGATGGGGTGCCCCAGGTAAAAGATATCTGGCAGCATGAAAAAATCTCTTCCCACTGGTAATGAGCAGAAGGATCACCTTAACTTAGTAAAGTAAATATTATTTTTAGCCAAAATATTAGTTGTATTTCATGGGGGTTTTTTCCTTCAATTTCTGAACAGATTACGCTGGGTTCAAGGTGAAATTATTTGGCATGTTGCTAGGATTGATCTGTAGGAAGATATGGATTAAAAAAAACCCCACCCCAACCAACAGCAAACAACCACATGCCACTGCTGTCACACATTTCATTTGGGTCATTGCTCCAGCCTCAAACTTATCATTTGTACTGGGCAAAGACCTCCCGAAGCAATTAATTCTTTTTAAAGAATTGTAAAGACAAGTAATGTTCATGAGGTTGAGTGCAGTTTCACCTTGTCGCCTGTGCAGGAGTCGAGGAAGGCTGCACAAAGCAGCCATTCAGAGAACAGGAGGGCTGTCATTGACAGAAACACTTTCCAAAACATTCTTAATGGAATTTTGGTGGAAGGTGTGACACAGCTCCAAATATTTGTTTCTTTGTTTCCATGGGAACAACAGCACAGTGGTTTAATAATAAAACAACATCCATCCTCTGAGTTTGAGAGAGGTCCTTGATTTTTGTTTTGAGTTAAAGATTTATTTTTCCATGGGTTGCCTCTCTCCCCAACAACCAAGTTGCACAGTTTAACGCCTTTCAGTACTTTGGGGAGGGGATCCAAAACATGAATGACAAGTCTTGCAAAACTCGTATTATCCTGCTGCATGTTATAAGCTAAGCACTGCATTAAACACATTCTAAGAAGTTCGTATTTTGTAGAGTTAGGCTTTTTCGTATCAGATTTTCAATGTACGCAATTGTTCAATCAACCTCTCTCTGTATTATGGAGACATGACATAACGTCATTGGAGGGAACAGAGTCCAAAAGTTAGGGCGTAAAACGTTGTCAGCACTTGAACTTTTAATCCTAGTTGCAAAATGAAGGGAGGAAGTAAAAAGGCAGTTATTCACACAGCTTTATTTTACAATTTTATTCTATCTAATATATTCTCCTTTCTAGTCTATAGGAAGAGGAAAAGTCTTCCAGAGGGTGAATCAGAGCAGTTTACTTGAAAAGCTCCTGCAAAAGGCACCTCAAGCATCTGCTCAATTAACTACACAGAGAACCCAGAGACAGTGCCCTCCTATGTTTGGCACCTATAGCAATGTTTCAAGTTGGGCTGCTTTTACATTTCCCAGGGATTGTGTGTAATTTTGCTCAAGTTACTGTACCGGAAAAGGGTAGGTTTGTGTAGAAAAATGGAATTGTGAAATTTCATCAGTGGTTTTGAGACTGAAAGGTTTTTCTCCTCATGTGATAGCAATGTATGGCCATACCTTATTCCCAAACCTGGTGTACAAATACAAGTATGCACAATGCTCACTGAAATATCTGATGCTTTTGGGCGATCAGGTGGAACTGGAGTTTCAAAATACACAAAGGATGTTCTTGCCTCTCAGTAGGATGTGCATGTTTAGGTACATTTTATGCTTTTCCTTCTCCTACGCATTAGAATCGTATTATTTTAAAAACCATGGAAATTGCGGCCTAGGTAGCCGCTCTGCTAGAAGCGAATCTTGTTATGATAGAGTATGGAAGAGTATAGGGAGAATCTCAGCACTAGTAAATACTAACCATGCCACTGGAAAATAAATAGACTGACAAATTACTGTTGACGTAATCCCTGTGAGAGTGTCTAGACTAAGGGAGTCAAACCTACTGTCCGTAGGCTGAAGCTGGCTCCCTGGAGTCTTTCCACCAGCCTACAGTTTCTTGTGCAATATCCACTGCAATTCAGCCGGCAGGCACCTGCTTGCTTGTCGTCCGAGAAGGCCAGAGAGTGTAGACAGAGAGACGGGGAATGAGTTCTGCTCCCTGCCACAGCTGCCTTGCCTTTTACTTCTGCTCCTCCAGCCCAGAAGCAATGCAGGAATCTCCCAAACATCTATTATCTCTCCATCTCTACAGCCAGTGTAGCATCTCCAGATATGGAGAGCATCTGATTCTCTCAGTCTCACTTTGTGTTCTAGGTCTGAAAGTGGTTACTTTTCCACAAGCGGTATTCCCTTTTGTCTCCTGCCAAGGGAAAAGAGAGTGAAGATGCAAAGGAAAGATTTTTTTTTTTTCAAGTGGAGATGAAGAGAAGGATACTGGAAGAAACCCAAGCGAGAGCCAGAAATTACTAACATGGAGGCAAAGGCCCAGAACAATCAGAACTTGGTAGATAAACTGGGATAGAGATTCCTTGAGAAAGCAGCCCCTGAGGAGTGAGAAGTAAAGTAAGAGACACAGAAATGTTTCATTCAAGGCATTTTCATCTTCAGGCAAAAAAAAGTCTTTTTTTACTTCAAATGAAATCTGTAACATTCAAAAATAAATAAATCTCTCAGCAGTGTGACAAGAGTGCAAAAATGTGTCTCTTCACTCATCACCCACAGACTTGAACTGAAATAGTAATTTGGCCCTTACCAAGGTGTACAACCACTTAAATAGAAGTGCTGTAAATCAAAAGGTCCCCACAGTCTCCACACAAGCAAGAGTTTGAAGGTCACCAAGCATGATGCAAGTGTCAGGCATGAAATATTTCTAACCAGACCTGGTGCTTGTACCTTATCATCAATACTGGTGTGTGTGTGTGTGTGAAATCTATGATCCATTTGCACTCCTCCATGTCTGTCAGGATGGGGTGAGATATGGCAAGCAGAAGCTAACAAATTGGTTCAGTGCACAGTCAGGTAGACAACTCAGTACAGCCACCCTGCTAAAACGTAACAAAAACAGCTTCCCCAAGCAGGGTGGAAATGATAACTTCCCTGAGACTTGGCAGATCAAATAGTTGTGGGCAGTTTTGACATTTCCCTAACATTTAAATCTCTCATCAGGCAGGTGACTTCATTCTTTATGCCAAATAAACAATTCAACGCTTGCTCATGGTAAGGAGGCTCTTGAAGTTATCTCCATGCCATCACATCACCAACATCAAAGAGTAAGAACACCCCCTTCCCAGCAATGGAAACATCCCAGTACCTTTGGCAATTCAAGGCCCGATCCACCTCCCATTTTGTGAGAGGTGGCACAACATGAAAACAGACTGATGCATGAGCTGCTACAGACAGTGACTCCCAGTAGAATCTGCTTTGCTCTCAGCACCTGCACGTGGCCTTGATGGGCAGCTGTGTACACCACCACCATGGGACGAACGGTCTTGCTGTTTTCCAGGCAAGTGACTATTGCTGCCAGTTTGATTAAATTACAGATGCTTTGAGAGACTTAAGCAAATCATCAAAAAGAGCAGAGCAATCAAAACTAGCAGAGCAATCAAAACTATCAAACACAAGAAATCATTAGTTGTCCTTTGGCTCAGGAGGGAAGAGGCTCTGCAGTTACTTGGGAGTCTTGAGAGAGAAAAGCGCTTGACTACTCAGGCAGAGAATCCAAATAAATCCTGTTTCCTTGGGGAACTTATGCCTTGCTCTCAGCCTGCCTTTCAGATCAGTCTCTACTTAAGCTCTTTCACTGGACTTTTGGCTGAAGCCCACTACCTATGTGTTGTTTTCCCCACAGAGAAAAAGCAGCTGCTTTCCCAAGGCCTGAGAAGACCCGTCTGACACATTATACTCAGGGCAGAACAGGCAGCCAACATAACAGGCAGGGAGCCCTCCTGCCTCTCGGTGACATTACAACTGATCTACACAGACCGACCTAATCTTCTTCCAGCCAAACAGTGCTTTTATTTTTTTTAGTTGCTTCCACCATCTCTGTTACCAATGACTAAGACCAAAGAGAAAAATAAAGTACAGAGAAGGAAACCAAAAAACAACCACCAAAAAAACCCTCTCTGTCAAAAAAACATGCCCTACGCCAGAAGTATTAGTTAACAAGTCCGATTACTGGAAGGCAGTCTAAAGCCCTGCTTAACTAGGAAAAAAAACCCCAAAAACCAAAAAACCTCAACCCAAAACCTAAGAACAATATGTGAATTTACTCAGTTCACTTCTCCCCAACCTTTACTGGGGGCTGTAACCCTTCTCCAGAGGGAACCATCCTCTCAGTTAATGTATCCCCATTACACTCACCACATGTGTCTCCCCTGCCTCCAGGAGGGACTAACCATGCTCTGAAGCACAGACAGAAGACCCGTGAGACTTCCAAGGTAAAGTCACTTTTTTTTTTTTCCAAATAGATGTCACTCAGGAAGGAAGTTCAGACCTTTCGAGCCATTCTGAGATTTTGTCTCCTGTTCACCTACATCTCAAACAGCTCCGAAAATGTCTCAAATTCTCCCAGTTCCAAGGAGATGCAGTGAAGCGCCAACTTTTTGCTCTAAGATCTCCAGATGAAAGGTGATACTCAAATGCCAAATACCACAGGTTTCTAGTGGTCTCCAATATCCTGAAAATATGTTATTTTTAGTATGTGGTTGGCAGAGAAAGGAAGTGTTAAATCTTGGACCAGTATCAAATCTGACTGAAAATTAGCAGCCAGGAACATCCTCTTTGATTATTTATTACACTTTCCCATATCTGAATAGCCCCAGAGGGGTAGTAACAATGACAATCACTAGGAAAACACCTGACAATAGCACATCAGTACAGAGCATTTGCCTGACTCTCCCCATGAAAACATCCTAGAGTTTGTTTCCTCATTTTTGATGAGCAGACTCCTGGCACAAGTAGGATGGTCTTCCAGAAAAGGGCCCTTCAATCTTTGCTGCAACTCCTCCACTGCAACGCTTGTAAAAAAGCAGAAGGAGACAAGAAGAAAACCCCAGACATTCCACTTGCAGAGGTTCTGATGGTGACAGAACAGCCTGTGGAGCACCAAGTCAAATTGCCTGTATTTACAAACACAGCACAAGAAGCACATTACAATTGGTCAGTGCTCATAGAGGCTTCAAGGTCCTTCCTCTCAGTATTTCCTAGCTACTTTCTAAATTAAGAAACATGATCTGCTGCAGTTTTAACAGCATTTGATCTGGATTACATTTGGCATGGTGCTGGGCTAGCCCCATTTAAATCACTGGAGTATCTACAGGCACCAGTCAGCATAAAATTGGAATTCAATGCCGCTTGCCCGCAGGGTGGACACGGCCTAAGAGAGGGGTGGTTGAGCAGGACACAGCTTTAGCATCATGTTTCTCATTTATTCAATACTAAATCAAAATTCAAATGTCAACACCATTCTTGCAGTGCTCCAGGTTTGCCCGTGCTGTCAGACAGCAGCTGAGTCAATGACTGCGAGCCCTTCAGCACCATCCTCAACAACTGCCACATCTGCTGCACTGCAGGACAGTCTCACTCACCTGCTTCCTGCCCATTGTGTCCAAATCTCTCATGCCCACAGTGCCAGGGTAGGGTCTGTCTCTGTCATGCTCCCTGCCCGTTAAAGGCAGCAGGGAAGCTTGATCTGTGAGACATCAACCAGCTGCATCTGCACAGGGAGTCACAGAGCAGGAGAGGATCCATGATGCTGTACGGCAGCTAGCACAGGCAAGTGCACTCCCAAGGTGCAGAATATTCAATGAGATCCTTTAAAAAAGTTGTTTTCTTAGTAGCAGTCAGTGCAAAGCTATTGAGAACCTTTTCTCTTGGCAAGCTGTGAGGCTTGGCTGCCATCTCCTCTCACCTACTGAACCAGCCAGGCTTATCATCACCATCAACCCTCCCCTAGAAGCAGAGGTTTGAGTTTTGATTCCAATTTTAGCTGCCTTGCTGTAGCAGAGATGAAGACTTAGCTCCAATCTGCATGGAACGGCCTCTACTGAACCACAAAGCAGCATTCAAATACTGCTCCTCATCCCCCCAACTCCTGGCGTGACCCCAGAGTATACTATGAGGTCTCAAAAGGGCAGACACGCCAGGGCAGGGTATTTCCTCCAGTCAAGGACAACACGGACAACTGTCACACATGCACTGCTCCAGAGGCAGTATGCGAATAGCTACAAAATACACAGGGAAGCCTGCAGTGTTGCTAGCTAATAAGGTCAATACAAATGACATCAATTCCTCTAGGTCAAAACGAATGACAACCGGGACATGCCACAGAAGGCTGCATGGAGAATTCACAGATGGACAGGCAATCTCAATTAAACTGTCCTCCCCTCCCATTCTCCTCTGAATTACTGCTCTAAACCCCCTTAATTATCTAAACTCAATTAGTCTTAGAATATTTGAAGCTTCCTGTTCAGACTAATTTCTCTCTCTTTCCTCATCTGGAGTGCTTGACTTGCATTAAACAACACTTAGTGCCTGTGGTAAGGAGAACTTTACAAAGGCAGGTCAGGACTTTGGGGTATTCACAATCTCCCCTCTATCCTTCCAGTGTCTGAGAAGACCATGCACTCAGTTGATGTGTATATCTATCCAGATGAAATTTCAGCATCTCTGACATGCTTTTTTAATATACCTTAAGCCAAACATTTTCATTGCTAGCAGCAACTATCATCCATTGCAGCTATTTTCACTCCTAAAGATTTCCGTATGTACTTTCCAAAATTACTTGCAAAGCAGTAATTTTCTATTATTGCTATTATTATTCCTGGGAACAAAAAACCATGGTGTTAATTCCAACAAAAAAGAACATCGGTGGCAAAGCAGATAGTAAGACAAGACAATAGAAGGAAGCAGTTAAAAGATTCCCTTTCATTTCAGCAATGCAGCTTCTTCGTGCTGACTGAACCTGCACGTTTTCATTCAAAGGACGGCAATAAAAATCACTGAATTCAAAGCCTCCTATTTTAGGCTCTGCAATGATGGAGACCAACACGAAGACTTCTCTCGCTGTCTATTTCTGTCATTTTCTATTACAGCCTTGTAAGAAAACTCAATCATAAGGTTTTTTACCTCTCCTGAAGTCTGAGTATCTCATTCTCCCTACAAAACATGCGTGAATATAGGGCCTTTTCAGGCAAGGGAGCCCATAGGATAATGGCCCCCACAGGGTTGTCGGTAGACTCACACCTCCAGTATTGGCTAGAAATTATTTGATCATTCGTGTAGGGAGCCAGACAAAAGGTTGTTTCTGTCCCCCCAGACAAGGTTTAGAGAAAAAAAAGTATTTTTTAGCAGCAATTACATGTGCACATGGACTTTTCAGCTTCATTATCTTGATTCAATCTGATTTTTAGATGCACCTGTGAAAAATATGTACTCTGAGTTGTAAATTAGCTACTTTAGCTTAAACCTATACCAAAAAAATCTTAAACTAACCTTAAAACTGTTAGTTTGCCTAACAGGTTGTACTAAATTAATGTCACATCTGTACTTAAAGCAGTTCACTGATGCCTCATGCAGGCAAACTCTCACGGATAGGAAACTAAGCACAGACAGATTAAATGCATTGCTCAAGATTAAATAAGAAATCTCTGGGCAAGCCAGAACTGAACCTAGTCTGAGTCCCGATTCAGCACATTAACCACAAGGCTGTCTCCATTAGCGTACTTACTGCCTATGCTATGGTCGCTGTGTGGGATGGAATGCAAGCTGCTTTATGGAGAGCTCTACTGGGGAACCAGGCATCTCTAAGGTGCAGTAGCAGGATTACACTTTTCCTGTTTAAGAAGAAACCTCGCTCTCCAGCCCTCCACAAACATCAAATTCTTCTGGCCCAGAACTGGCTGGAAAACAAGAATTCCGTTTTGCAACTATTTTTGAGGGTTTAGCATTTAGTTTTATTCTTGCATTGGGATAATACTGAAATAGAAAAGTAGACATTTTTTTTTCACCAAAGCCAAAACAAAAAATCGGGGGGGGGGGGGGGGGGGGGGGGCAGGGCAGGGAAGGAATGTTTCTCTCCCATGTCCCTTAGAAGTGCTCTTATTGAGAATACTACCTATCCCCTGTACCCTCAGATTCTCCTGTCCTGCAGTCTCTTCCCTCCAGAATTTTTATCTCTGAGTGAAGAAGGTTTCAAAGAGACCAGTTTCATGGAAACAAATACATATCTACCTAAAGTTCTGCTATTAGCATTGGAGTGACATTTTCTTTAGGCACATAACGACAATAACAGGAGAAGGCGGCCATAAACCACATTAGCTCTGGGCCTCAAAATTCAGACCATAATACAAAGAATCACTTTGCACAGTCTATAGCTGAAAATGTCTTTCAGGCTTGCTACTAGGGAATGGCCCATTTACCTTTTCAGGTCACATTTTGGGTTTGGTTTTTTGGTGGGGTGTTTTTTTGTTTGTTTTTTTGGTTTTGTTTTTTTTTCCTCTTTATAGCTGTTGATACACAGGGAAATGATTAAGCTTTTAATTTGTTTTGTAAGCTTTTAGGCTGCAATCTGACATACACTTTTCATATGAACCAGGCAATAGTGTAACTCCTCTTTCAGGTAAGTATCAATTTGTTGTGCCTATTTCACCTTTTACAGGGAATCCATGTACAGAGTTTGGAAGAATGTAACTTAGGTTCACTGCACAGGTATGTTCCCACCTTCCCAAAGCCCAGCTGGGCTCCAACAGCTATCACTGAAAATACCAGGTTGTCATTTTATCAGAGAAATTTCTGCAGCATCGAACTTCTATATAAAGTCTGGCCCTACAGGTGTAGGAAACACTTTAGCTAAAATGCTATCGCTTAAGCAAATCATAAAAACCTGTGAATGCTGATTATTTCAGCACCCAGACAGGGATAAGAAACCTTTTGGCTTTGACTTGGATAAAAGACTCCTCCTTTCACCAATAAAACATTATGGAAAAGACTAAAGTAAAGCTAAATGATATTACCCAAAGTTATTCTAACAGCTTGTAAAGACAGATGAGAGTCATTACATTATTTATGCACACAAGGGTACCGGGATAGACAGGATTAGATGATTTACCCAAGATCAAACAATGAGTCAGTGACACAGTTTTCTGCTGTCCAGTGAAAACACGGATGTACAGTAAGCCGAAAAGAATTCATTTATTCCCCATATCAAAAGGATAAAGGAGAGAGCATTCCCTCGGCTATCCGAGCTCATGGTTCCGACAAGTGTTGATAGAACTGAATTTGGCAAGCAGGAAATTAGCTGCACTAGTCACATATGCAAAGCATTTGCTGAAAACAAAAATCTCAAGTTACTCAATTAACAACAGTTTTCACTTGCTGAAGCCACAGACCTATCTATCACAGCAGCAATTTAGTTCTTGCTGCTTTCTGGAGAAGTTAGGATACAACCCATTCAGTATTCATGGCACAGCATAATCAGCCAGGACATTGTGCAATGCCAGTCTTGCCTCATGTCTGCATTCAAATTGCATGAACTGAGTTACTTGGTTTCGGTCAACACCAGCTTGGATGGTGGGATTCTGAATTGTTCATGGATCAGATTGGGCTGATAGGATCAACACGAAGAAGGAACAATTCATCTGAAGGCTTGTCAACCCTCAGAATGCCCTGAAGTGGGCCATATCCTGCCATAAATATTTGCACAAAAATCCTGCTGACCTCAGTGGTGGTTCTCAGTACAAAATGATGGCAGGATGTGGTCACAGCGATCTTTCTAATAATAGGTTTTCCATTGAGATCAATGGACATTGGGCCTCATTTCATTGCCAAAGCTTGGTTCTGAGCTCTAAAGAGAGACATTGTTTTCCTGCAGCAGGGAGCACACAATTGCCAAATTTACTTCTGGCAAAGGCAGAGGTTTATTTTTAATGCTGAATAACACCAAAAATGTCTGATATTAATTAAGAGAGTGCCTTCCTTCTGCATATCTAAAAAAAAAAATCTTCCAATGTTGCTGTTGGAAAGACACACAGAAAACATTAATATATCCATATTTAAAGTCAGACATAAAATAAGCAAAAACCACTTTTCTGTTACCTGAATGCAATTCTAAGGTGAGTTCTGCATGCATGGAAGTAGCAGGTGCTCAGCTCTTAACAAAAGTAAAGCCAATTTAATACAGGTGTTAAAGACCCAGGCCCCCAAATAAGTTCCTCACAGGCACATTCCTAAGTCTGTAGGCAGCGCCCTTAACTCCATTTTTCCTGAGCCTATCCCTCCTTTACTGTTCATTACAGCTTTGATGCCTATATGTAGAAATCCTTATCTCCAGGATGCTAAAGGATGACTAAATGTTTTCCAGTGTTTTATTCATTATCTCAGTTCAACTTAAACTGATTTTAATCTTGTGGTTCTGCTACAAAGATAAGCAGCAGCCTGCCAGGGAAATAAGCATTTCACAGGTTAACAGCACAACTCTTCTCAAGAGGAAGCAGGCTTGCTTTCTGCCTTATTTTCTGGAAAATGTTAAAACAATAAAATGCATGAGAAGCAGTGGAGAACAAGTTGTAAAGGAGCTAATTTCCTGCTCGCAGCAGCTCTGATAAATTTCAATCTGGGATGACAGGGGCTGCGAGAGCAAGGGGAGGGACAGCTCTCTTCCTGGAAAGCCAGACAGGATAGGATTGATTTGAGACATCTTCATAGCCAGAACAGCCAGTATTGGCTAATCATCAGAAATCAGAGACTTCAACCTACAGAGAACAGAGAGCAAGGAAGACATCTGAATCAAACCCTCAGGTTCCAAATGTGTAAACTAACAAAACAGTAACACACACACACAAAAAAAAAAAAAAAGCCCCTGCTCACACACAAGCCTTCCTGGAGACTGACAAATGCCAAAGGAAGTGCCAGTGCCCTGACTAACAAAAGAATCCTGAAACGCTGCAGGCTCCAGTGCCAGCAGCGGCAGAGCCGGCACCCAGTTGAAAGTGGGTGGCTGCCTGACACGGCTGCTGCCGGATGGAGCAGACAGCTCAGCATGAATCATGGGGCAAAGGATTCCTTCAGTCCGGGAGGAATCGGTACAATACACAGGCTGCCTGCTGTTTGCTGCCTTTTTTTTTTTTTTTTTTTTTAATACTCCTGACTTTGAGAGACCAGCCGTTTCCTTCCTGATGTGCTACGTGGGCGTGCAACCGGGAGATGACTACTCATTGATGGCACTGTGCGTATGTGAGCGGCTGCATGAACGCGATAGTGAGAGGTGCCAGACTGAAAACCCCCAGGGACTGAACTCTCCCAGGTAGTCCACACAACCAACCACTGCTTTGAGTGGCTACTACACAGCAGATCTCCCATCATCACCTTCTCAAAGGGACCCATTCGCCAGGTCATGTGCTTTAGACACACACACACACACATACACAGAGGAGATTACTATGAGTCAACCCCACTGCAGATTTAAGACTTTTGGAAATCCTTCCTGGAAGGAGGAATGTCTCTGTCTTCCTGGCCACATGGCTGGAAGCAGGGCAGAGGGTCACAGAGTTTTCTTACACCCCCTCCAAAAATCTACAGGAGCGCTTTAAATAGGGCTACAGGCAAAGCTGGCTTTGGTTTACTAAGCCCTCTTGCCCCAGAATGGGGAGGGGAAATACTTCTATTATGCTGACCATGTATCTTCACTCTCATCTCTGTATGTCTGGGAACTATTTGAACCAAGCCATCTTGAGCCTGGGAAACCACTTGAAATTATTCTCCCTGGCCATTCAGGCTTTTGGTCTCTCCATACACCCCAGGTCTGTTTCCGCTAGGTCCGGTTAACACGTAACAAGTTACCTTCTCTAAATACTTCAAAAGGCAGACCACTGATCACAGACACGAGACCACCACTGTGGAAATTGTTAAGTCCAAAAGACTAACTTAATTAGGCTCTATTCACTGCTATTACCTCTAGACATGTTCCATAGATACATTTTGATTTGTGCTTTCCATAGTATAACTCTCCTAAATATGTCAGAAAAAGAGACTGAAAACACAGTCAAAGGGAAAGTGATTTTTAATCAGATACATACTGTTCAATACTACCGACAGTTGGAGTCTTTGCATTTATTTCAGCGGGCTTTACATCAGCTCTATCACCAACTGGCAGACTACTCTGAGGAGCAACTGTTTTAAAAGGTAGTCTCCTATGTGTGCTGCAGAACTGTCAATACGTAGAGAAGAAATGCGACTGAACCTATCAGAACAGACAATGCAAGAAAAAAGGTCTGGTCAAGTTGGCACCCTGCATCCACAGAGCAGGAAGGCCACACCTTCAGCCAGAGCCAATGGCTTGACAAGAGTGACAGTGACATGCACCTCTGCTCACATCAGAAGGAAGTAGCTGACACTTTGACCTGACTTCATGTAAACTTTTTGTACCTTCTACTGCTGTGCGGCAGAGCTTCCAAGTTCAGTCATTGCCTAAGTCTCTTGCAGCATTGCTTAACAGTGATCTTCCATCTGCTCTTTCCCATTAGCATCAGTGACATCTTGCCCAGTTTCAGTCTTTCTCCCTACTTTTTATCTTCCCTTTCTCCCATCAGTGAGTATGATTCACTCCATGTTTTATTCTTCTCCATTAATCCTCTTCTTTCTTTTCCTGTATGTGCCTCCTCTGCAAAAGCAGAGGAAATCTCCTGGTGAAAGTCTGCCCCTGAGGACTGACTTCCATCCCTTTCTGTCCTGCCACCTTTCTACCACTGGAAATTCACCTCTAATTTAGCTGTAACCCACATTCATGATCTCAGCAGTATTTTCAGCTTCTTTGACCAGCCCTCAAAGTCGTTGCTGCCCAAATACCCCCTTTCTTCTGTCCCCCTCTTCTCTCTCTTCATTGAACTTGGCTTATCACATCCAAGAGATAACCTGATAATGCATAATTTATTCTTTTTCTTCTCTGCCAGTAAGGCTCTCTCACATCCTATAAAGAAACCTCTTATCTGCTTTCCCTTTAGCCTCCCCACTGATCCACAAATCAATCTGGTTTTCTTTTTCTTTACCCTTACATATTTCTTCTGCTCCAGTGCTTATTTTCTTTCTCTCTACAGCACAAGCTTGTGCAAATTTCTGCTAACTTAAAAGAACCCAAATCCATTCTTTCACCAGCTCTGCCTTTTCAAGTATTGCTCACTCTGTGTCTCCCGTCTCCCACCTCTTCCTTGTATTTCTAAGATCACTGGGCTCACCATTGGCAAAAACATCTGGATTTCTCCTCTTCCAGGCTCATGCCGGATTCTGCCCAGCCAACCTCCTTCATTCCACTAAAATCATTCTTCCCTCAGTTTCAAAAGGCACTTCTCAAACTTTCAAATCAATATGCTATCTTTTGTCTCCCAGGCAAACTTCATCCCATCCAACTTCAGCACTCCTAATCAAACTCTTCTGGAAGTTCTGTCATCCCTTAGCTTAGATGGTTCTTTCTCCAGCAATTCCTCTTCTCCCACTCCCATCACTGTGCACATGTCCTAAGGAGGATCATCCAATGGCTTTCTGTTACCCATCTTTTGTCAGCTTCAGTTTCCTTCTCTACAGAGAGTGCAAGAAGCAAAGAAGAAATCTCATCTACAGCTATGAAAAACATACAGCACTTTTACACAGACAGAAATCTTTCTGCACTCCAGACCTTCAACCCAAGTTCAAGTTCCATCAAATACATGCAGACAGCACCAGGAGGTTAGAGTTTGGCTTTAAAACAACAGGGAGGAATGTGATGTTCAAAGAAGAGAACATATCACTGGCTTGAAAACAACTACAAACATGCCCAATGCATATTATTGGCCATATTCTTAACTGATTAAATCTTTACCAGCTGAGAAATGTTTCAGAAGTACCTATTATCCTAAGAGTGGCTGCAGAGACAGTCAATACCCTTCCCTATCCTCACCCTTGCCTTTTTCCATTCACTTAATGAAACAGCTTGCAACTCACACTGCTCTTTGTACTTGTGTTTTTCATGACAATCAAGTCCAGCAACAGCAGCAAGTTAATACATTTACTTTGGGAAAGGGTGAAAGGAACAAGTTCTGGTTATGGTATCCCACATTTGGTCAGGAACCTGCTTGGCTAACAATGTGTGTATACTGATAAACGTCCTGGTTTACAGGCACACTTCCTGGTGTCTATTGAGCCATGCTCATGCCAATTCAGCATGGGTGAGCTGTGGGTAGGGGAAGGTTCACAGTTAGTTGCTCACTGCTAACAGAAAAATGGTTTAGAAATTATTTACTTCAAAGAAGTGTGTCTCCAGTGCCTAAAACCTGTTCCATTGTATTTTTTTAACAGGTGATTTGCTTCCACTAAGTAGTTCTGATCTTGCTGAGAGTGAAGTACATTGCATCTTTGTGGAATGACAATATATCATCCCTTCTACCCACATTATTTTTCCTTCTGCTTAAACCACACAAAGACATTAACTCAGGGGTCCTCAAACTTTTTAAACAGGGGGCCAGCGTGCAGATTAAGTGGCAGGCAGTCATCTGCGGCTGCTTGGTTTCCCCCCCCACGTGTCTGTAAATACCGGGGGCTGGATTGAGGACCCTGGGGGGCCGTAGTTTGAGGACCCCTGCATTAACTGATCAATGATCCATCAGTCACCAATTAGAAAAACCTGGAACAGTACACTATGTGCAGCAGACTAAACAAAGTAAAAAGTAAATCCTTCACATCTGTATTTCCACTGTCTGAAAATTCACTGATTTTGACCTGCCACAGGAGAAAAGTCCTTATATAACAACACCACATGAACAATTCTCATCCCATTTCATATGAACAATTCTCATCCCATTTCTGTGGTTTCAAAAGTATAATACTCATATCCTCAAAAGTATCACTTAACTTTATCTCCACATCCTACAGTGATTCAGTCTTTGAAAAGAAGAGTTGCGCTCTGAGTTCATCTGACATTTCCAAATTGAAAACGAGGCTGGAGTATTGGCATTTACAACAAAACCACAGCATAGTAGTTCCATAAACCACTCCTCCAGCATCTAAGACCCAGTTGCCTTCAGTGGACCACCACTTCAAACCTGAACTTTGCTGACTAGCTTAAAAATTTGTTCCTGGTATCATGTGACAAGTTTCTGAAGCTCACATGTGTAATGGGGTATTTGCTGCTAGTATGAAAAGAAGAAAAAAAACCCCCAAAAAATATAGTAGAACATGAGGTTCCAATTGTCTGAAAAACAGTAACATCTGTTAGAGTCATGAGCAGTTGATTAGCGGAGTTCATTTTTAGGGTAAGGCTTCAGTAGATCAGCTCTTCTATCTAAGTATATCACTGTAGTTGCTGGAAGCATTACAAAGAGTTACAAAGAATAGGCGGGAGAGATATAAACAATTTCTTAGGGTGCTAGTATCCTTAAAAGCCAGCTATAACGTATTGGTCTTCAGCACTGCTCTACATGATACCAGCATGTGAAAATAACAGCTGTACTTAAACCTTGCTTTTATCCACAACAGCTAAACATCTGCCAGTCTTTCAGTTATAAACCTATACTATTTTTGAAGCTTAGAACTACAGACTGTAAAAATTCTTTTGGAAGATAAAACACAACATACAAGCTGTCAGTCTGAGCACACTTCTTACTTGCAAAATAATCACACCAAGCAGGGTTCAGTCTACCAGTCAAGACAACGACAAAATCATCAGTTGCTTTTTAAGATGTTGCTTGGATATGAACGTAAAGCTTTTCCAGCTCACTGTAGTAACATAAGGATTCACAGCTTGGAACATTTACACAAAAAGCAGAGGTTAATCAGAAATGCTAATTTGGCCCATGTGCACTCTAAAGCTCCAGTGAGATTGGATAGATAGCTGAGCTGTATATACTACTTTCATTAAGGCTGCTGCTGCAGATCTGTGTTTATAACACCACAAACCTTGGCACCCAGGAATACAAGAAACCACCAGGAAGAAGACGTCTTTAAGGTTAAGCCTCCCTCATTAGCCTGAATATCTAATAGAAGGTTTACTAGGAATCTTCAACCTAGCTCTTGCTCAGTTCCTGGTGTCAGTGGCCTGACCTAACCTCCCAGTTTCCTAGTGCTCCATCTTCATCCACCTGTCACCTCATGTGTATTCCCCATCCAGGAATGGGGTACTGTTACATTAAAAATAACAACTAAAACTTGATAGCAAGCAATTTCACTTCCCCTTCCTGACTTTACTGACTATTTTGTCTCTAACAAAAACATAAAATAGCAAATACAAACAATGTGAAAGATCAGTGGGTTTTGTGTTCAGGTACATAGTTTGATTTAGCATACTGTGCAACCCTACTATGACTTTGGGGAGACTCTTTTATAATACAGAAATTCAATGGTGTCCCCTTTTTATCATGAAGGACAAACTTCCAAGATGTTACAGCTACCTAAGAAAACGGCAGTTACTGAGGGATTGTCAGGGTTTTGAGTTACTTTTAGTCTACCCTAAAGCAGAAGAATCTCTTCACACTTTTTAAAGTAAAAATTGTATTTGACAGTGGAAATCATTATCAGGTGTCCCTAAAAAACTTGCTTCCATCTGAATAGATCCAACTTCTGCAAGTATTCTTCTACCTTTCAGAAGATATGGCACACCCACCCTTGAAATCCCTTCCATGCTTTCCAGTTCTCTGTAAGATTCTTCTTTTAATCTTCCTATCATTAAGACCCTATCATATGCCTGTTTTCTCTTACCTAAGCTTATAGGTAGGTGGGGAATTCACCTGAAAGCACTGTTCTTGAGATGCTAGTGAAGGCAGAGATGACCACTGTCTCTAAACAACAGAGCTGATTATCCTTCCCTATCTAACATGTAATCAACTTCCAAACCCACATGGTACAACATGCAGTGAACCTCTGTGGAGTGAATAAGGTCCAAGCATCAACCTAGTTTGGCTTTTCTAAACACATGTGAATCCTTTTTCTAGTGCTCCTTCCTGAGAAATACAGTCCAGTTGTTTCATCTGTTGACCTTGATGACTTGCTTGTAACTTGCAGGGACTCTTCCCTGTAACCCCACTGGGGAAGGAGCCCAGCTCACTGTGTAATCCCGGTGGGCTGTATCACAGTTAAAACACAGCCAAGCAGCCCAGCTATGAGTTTGGAAGTATGTGCAAAGCTTCTCTTGAAAACCCAGAACTGAACTGTGTGCAGACTACTTTGTTTGAGCTTCTCTATAGCTCCAGCAGATTCTCTGGGTTGTATTAGGTCCTCCGTGAGGGTGCAGTACCCTGGCAGATGCAAGGACTTTCTTCTGAACCACACAGCTCCTTCAGACCAGCTTGCTTTCTATGAATTAGACTGACCCTTTGGCTAAATTTAACTTCTGTGGAAAATGTACATTAATGTCTTCTCCGCTCCCATGCAGCCTGAGACTTCCTGTATGAGGTTCCCCGCTTTGTTTCTTCAACAAACCTTTTTACAACCTCTTCACAGTATATGTGAACTTTTACAAACTAAACTGAACTCACTAGATGCAAGTCAGATAGAAGATGAAATTTAAAAACCTACACAGGCACAGCTGTATGCCTAATAAGCTAATTATTGACCTAATAAACTCAGGCCCTTAGCAGGGGTTATTGTTTCAGGCCACAAGCTACTTTAACATGAACACTTAACTTCTCTAATAGAAATAGTTTACACCTGGCTATCTTGACATATGAGCAGACAAAGCTGAAGCTCATCCATAGAAGACCGACAGACCTGCCCTAGCTCACTCCTATCAGGTCTAGAGACATTCACTCCCTTGTTAACGTCACTAGGTAAGTGCCACCTTTTGTTCAAAACTGCAAAACAGAACTTTCCTGGATTGCTGTAAAGATTTAATGACTGACTTTGCTACTGCAAAGACCACTCATGATACAAAAATTGCATTGCATCAGCTTCCTAATATCATAAAACTCAAATTCATATCAAAGACTTGTGTTCCCAAAATTATTGGTGCTGATGATGACAAGTTCTTAGCAAGAAGTAAGGGCTGAGATGAAAGATCTTTGGTGAGCCACAACATTACCAGAAGCCTCGGGGACTCAGATGTTAGCTTTCTCTCTGCCATGATTTATGAACAATAGAAACCTCTAAATGATCTGCTCATTGGTGAGTGAGCTGTGGTACAGGTCTGTGCAACTTTGCATCAGAGATGGAAGAAGATGCACTTAATCAGCATAGAATGACACAGAAGTGGAAGACACGGTTCCATCCCTTCTCCACATCACCCATTGTACACACCCACAGTCTCTCAAATAGCAAATAGCAAACTTGTGCTACCAACATATAGTCATTGCTAGTACTGCGACAGAAAACACACATAAGTATTGGATGAACAGTGGTTTGGGGATTTATCTCATTATTTGGCTTAATAAATAAATAACAGGATAAATAACAGCAACACTCAACTGCCAGGATCTGCCTAATTTCTTCCTTCTCTTCCTGAGAACAGATGGAAACAGCTCCTGTAGGATGCTTTGGACTAGGCAGAACGAAGTGAAGGGGCACGTTCCTTCCAGCACTGAAAAAGCCTCCAGGAGCCACAGAGCACACATTGCAGAGGAGAGACTGCTTGGTTTCGATGTCTGTATCCATTATGAGTAAGTCAGCGGTGCCCTGACAAGAAGACCTGAAGAAATTGGGGCATGGCAGCCGTTTGGCACAGTGAGAGAGGGCCCAGAAGCCTACACAGAGGGTTTCCTCTAGGACAGACTAGAGTACAAGCCAGGGCAGGAGGTTCCTGTGCCACTGTGAGATGGGCTCCAGCCTCTGCCAGAGCCGTGTGACTCTGCAGGGGGAGGGAAGGCAAGACTTGGCAACCTGGGCTGTCTCACACAGTAGTAGGTTTTGTTCTCCACAGGACAGCCTAAGCCCTATGTGCCATGTGTTCAGACCCTTCAGTAAAGGACTGCAGTCCTTGTCACTATCTGGTCTTCTGCTTAATAGCAGTGGACCATACCACTTAATTCATGTGGCATACAGGACTTGATGTGCCCTGATTTTCCCCCGCTCCAGCTGCCCAAATGATGGTCAACAGGCTGAAGAGGAGTGATGCTTGCGGGACTGAAAGTCTGCTGCTCTTTTCCCCTTGCAGCAGTCAGACCTGCCAGGCCCAAGAAGCTGGTGCATCTTCTTTCAGGACACCACTCCCACGCAGCACAGCAAAACCAGGACTGTGATTCACGAGTGGAACCACTTCCCTTGGGACAGATGTAATGGCTCCCATTTCCTGCCCTCTACCCTACCTAATTTTTAAGGTTCCCATCCGCACCACAAGAATCAAACAGCTTGCACAACAGCTACTGTCCTGCTGTAGCTTACGGCCCAACACTTCAAGGTGTTACTGGTTAGTACCTTTAAACGTTGGGCTGTACCCATTTGTGATGAGAGCCCTAGAAATTGCCCCCTTCCTTTTAGTAAACTCCTTTAGTATCATCATATGTTGCTCTTAGTGCCCATGAAAATACAGCTTATGGGGCCTGAGTGTTTAAGCACCCTGACACTGTTTTACTACTTTGCCTTTTGCAATGCAAATGGCATATCAATTTGTACAACCTGGAGAATACAGAGAAGACATCTCACACGTCTGGAGATGATGTATTTTCCCTCCCCAGCCCAAACGAATCCTGAAGCCATGACATTTATAAAAGCTTAATCATACATTGCTAAGTTTTTGGCAAACCAGATCAAATATTCTTAATGAAATCTTTTTTAAAAGTGGTTAAGACACTCATGGTCTCGTGGACTCCTGTGGACACGCTGAACACCCAGACCTGCGGCTAGCACTACCTTGTGTGCAAAGTGGCGTATTTGGTCTGAAGACAACATGACATCTGCTTACCATTTCACTTCAGCGGGACTGTGTGATTAGAGTTAAGCAGGTGACAGCAATCTGTGTTATAGCCTTTTCTGAAGTGACCATCTCAAAAAGGTTCAAAGTATGATACCCCAAAAGGAGATTCAAAAATAGCATTAACTGTTTTTACAAATCACAAGATCATAGGATAATTTGTGTTGAAATGGACCTCAGAAGGACATCTAGTTCAACCTCCTGCTCGAAGCAGGGTCAGCTATGAGGTCAGATCAGGTTACTGAAGTTTTAACTAGTCCATTTGCCTTTTGGATGTCTACTGCAAGCATTGAAGAGTTTGGTCTTTGTATTAAAACAGAAGGATTTGCACTTAGTGAAAAAGAAATGGTAACAGTCTCAGAAGTGCCAATGAATATGATCCAGAGGCTACCAATAGTCAATTAATAACGAATGTTTTCTCAGTACTAACTCCTGAGGTTTGATTTCCTACGTACTATTTCAGCAACAAGAAGTAAGCTGAGCTGCAATGGCTGATTCTCTAAATTCTCTTAGTTTGATTTTCACAAGTGGCATTGACACTGACAGCTTAGAACACATGAGCTTGTAACGTTTACATCAAAATACACATACCATGAAAGTGTATTTGTGTACTGACCAAGTACACTAAATTATTAGCTTTACATAAACTACCCTCAGAGCCCATCCCTGGAACTAATAACCTGTTCATTAAAGTTTCCTTAGATTCTTAGTGACATTTCCTGATAATGGTCCCATTTATAAGCACAGATTACATTTAATATGCAGGGCTTTAACAGCATTAGCTTGTTCTAAAGTGTGCTTTGGCCAGTGTTATCAGAAATGTAGTTGAATATGGTTAAAGGGCAAATTCTGACACCTTTAGTCACCTTTTCCCACAAGTCTCACTGAATTAACTGGAGATCGATGATTAGAGAATGAACAAAGGGCTGAGACTGCACACAGGGCTAACACGAGGGTTACCATTAAACAGTGGGACTTCAGAATACCTCTGTGATTGAAGTGGCCCCAGGTTTTCTAAAATTCACCTTCAAAACCTTTACAAGTTTTCACTGTTTTATCAGCATGGTTAAAGCAGTGAAACTTTCTGAGGTATGTAGATTTATATTTTCTGAAATGTGATTTTACAATTCAACTTAATTCGCACACTAGAAGGAGAATATGTCCTTAATTTCACTATAACTGTGTTCAAACAAAAGAACACAGTTGGAATAGTCTATAAAAAAAATACTAACATCACTAAAGCTGACAGAGTTTCTCTGCTACAAATTTGTACATAAACAAAGACTAGCAAGAGCCCCATGCAGAGCTGCTGCGTTTTGGACTAGGAAAAGCAACACAATCACAGGTTGAGAATGGCACTACTGAGCATGAGATGGGGGCTGTTAATTCAGACTGACTGTAGTTCAGGTGCATTCAAGTGCTTTGTGTATATAGGGGACTTTTTATAAAAATCATAAAATGGTTTGGGTTGGAAGGGACCTTAAAGTTCTGACACCCCTGCCGTGGGCAGGGACCCCTCCCCCCAGCCCAGGCTGCTCCCAGCCCCATCCAGCCTGGCCTTGAACACTGCCAGGGATAGGGCACCACACTTGCTCTGGACAGCCTGTGCCAGTGTCTCACCACCCTCACAGTAAAGAATTTCTTCCTAATATCTCATCTAAATCTACCCTCTTTCAATTTAAAGCCATTTCCCCTTGTCCTATAGCTACAGGCCCTACTAAAAAGCCCCTCTCCACGTTTCTTGCAGGCCCCTTTAGGTACTGAAGGGCTGCTATAAGGTCTCCCCAGAGCCTTCTCTTCTCCAGGCTAAACAACCCCAACTCTGTCAGCCTTCTGCACAGGAGAGCTGCTCCAGCCCCCAACGCACCTTCATGGCCTCCGCTGGACTTGCTGCAACAGGTCCGTGTCCTTCTTATATTGAAGGCCCCAGAGCTGGACACCATACTGCAGGTGGGGTCTCATGAGAGTGGAGCAGAGGGGGAGAATCACCTCCCTCAACCTGCTGGCCACACTTCTTTTGATGCAGCCCAGGATTCAGTTTGCTTCCTGGGCTGCAAATGCACATTGCCAAGTCATGTTGAGCTTCTCATCAAGCAATACCCCCAGGTCCTTCTCAATCCATTCTCCACCCAGCCTGCATTTGTGCCTAGGACCTTGCACTTGGCCTTGAATTTCAGTTCAGTTCTAACAGTCAAAAAATTCCTAAATTTCTCTAAAATTTCTAAAAGACCTTGACAGTTTAGTCTGCTTTAATGACACAGTATGGAAGACAGGACACTTTGCAGCAAAGCTGTTCTTCAGTTTAAAAACTACATGTGGGCACTTTCTGAATTCAGAATAACTAGTGTACTTCTAGCAGTGCTCCCACTATCATTTCATGTGTGTGTCTTCCCAACAACAGACATCCTTCAAAGCTCTGGGTCACAAAACATGACACACTGTGTATGCTGGAACCACTACCAACAGCTGGCCAAAAATCCTAAGGGGAAAAATTTCTTTATTGAGTGGTATTTCCCATATTCCAGCACAACCTTTCCCGACTACTCCTCTACCTTGTCTGGCAGAGGCAGGAGCATCCCTTTTCCAACCAGGATTTATTAAACAATCCTGTGCTACATTTAGTGTCCAAAACCTATGGCTGTAAATGGTTTTTCCTCCTAAATTATCAAATTCCATAGTCGTTGGTCAGACATGCCATCTCCTGTCTCATTGTACCAGAGTTGCTATCACCCGCTTCCTTATTGCCCAATCAATGTTTCTAATTGCCCTCTTCCTTATTGTTTGATCTCTGTTTCTTCCTAAATAACTCCTTTACTACCATTCAAACATGTGAATAACTTGTTTTAACATGCTTTACATGACAGACGTATTGAAAGAACAAGCAGTATAAAAACAACATTAGAAAATTCACAACAGATCTCAGCCAACAATGTGCATTAAAGGAGTACATGGCATTTTCCCTCTTTTCTTTTCTAATCTATACCATCAGAACTGTTAACCCCACCTACTAAATCCACATGCACACACCTAGCACTGGTACAAAAGGAAAATGAGCTAGAAAACACCTTATAATCTCAGAAAAAGAGAAGATGAGGATGGTATGACAGATTCATAAAGAGGAGCAGTATTTCATCCTTGTAACCGTGGAATCCAGTTTTGTAATAATAATTGTTTGTGCTGCTGACTTCCTTCAACACCTGTGACCCTGCTTGTCATGGCCTCATTGCCTGCTGGAAACTTGGCAGAAGGCAAGAGAAGAGATATTAGGGAACAAACGCTACATCCTGAGAGAGGCCATAAAGTCCAAAGGTTGAACAGAATTGCCAGGAGCAGTCTGATAAACTAAGGAAGTATGTGGCTCTGAAGAGACAAACTGCTGTGCCCGAGTACAATATGTGCAAATGCCATTAGCTGCACCCCAACGTCTCGCACACTTGAAAGAGCACATTACCCAGGGACTTTTCCCAAGAAGCCCCCTTGAAAAAGAATTATTCTAAGCCCCTTTCTGAAATAAGTATGTGACCACACGGTGCACTGCACATGCCAGAATTTCACAGATCTTAAATTTGAAAAACACTCCTATTCTTTCAAATTAAGCTAGGATGATTTGTTGATTTAATAAAAAGAAAAAAAAAAACGTGTAAAACCCTTTCTGAATTAGCATATTCAAGCCTTTCTGAAATCTGGCTCCAGTAAAGAGCTTGTCCTTAAAAATCTATCAGACTGTAACTAAGCTTGTAACTTGGCATGTGAAATAAATAAGCCAATAATCAGATCCTTCAGAAAATTTCACTTAAACCTGTAAAAATATCTAATAAAATAATCAGCATTTGAAAAGGTTTTATTCAGGAGGAGAGTACAGCAGCTTTGGTTTCATGTCAGGAAGAGCACGGGGCATTAACAACCAAGTATTTTTCCCCCCTCTTTCCTATCCACCACTCACTCAGTTACACCAGCACAACTTTTTATGAAGCCACACTATAAATCTGAACAGCAAACGCTCTCCTGGCTTTCAGAACAAATCAAACCAAGCGCACAGCATGGCCCCCACACAGAACTGAGCAAGCACAAGGGAAGAGGCAGCGCAGGAATGGCAGCCAGCGGAGGGAGGAAAAAGGACATGAATTGCTTTGAGCTCATATTGCTGCTGAGTACTTTCTATTATAAAACCATAACCTAATATGCTTTCAAGACTATGGCTCTGAACAGCTTCACACTGCGCACCTCCTTCCCTACGCAAGACCCTACAGGGATCTATACCATTGCAGAAACGTGCCTGCGTGGAGAGGTTTGCAGGCTCTGACACTGCACTCTATTATACTTTTCATCATTCACTGAACGAGAGGATAACCCCAGCAGTGCTTGTAAACACAACAGCTTCCGCGAGAAACAACAGCAAAATCCATAAGTACAGCTGTCCTTGTAAGTAAAATGCCTGACTTGGGAGGGCTGTCCTCCCGGGGGAGCTCAGCTGTGGGAAGCAGGAGCAAGGAACTGCCTTTTTAGGACTGTGACTGAGCAGAGCCGGGAAGCAGAGAGGCAGGAACGGGGCTCCCGCAGCAGCTCGCTGGCCTAATAAGGAGAAAGCCAGGTATTTCCCCAGGCCTGACCAGCACCCACACAGCCAGCAGCAAGGTAAGGCAAGGCAGGGCCCCCCAGCAGGGCTTGGCCCACCACCCGCCGGGGGACCCTTGGCCACAGCCACACTCCTGCTCTACAGCCCTGCTGTCTCTGGCCTCCCAGCATTTCAAATAGGCCTTATTAGGAAGCGGAGAAGCTTAATTAATTGAAAGATCGTTTTCAGATCTGTGAATCCAGATGGTTTGTGGGTGAACCGTACTTGATTTTAATGTGACATTTCAAGGCATTCAAGGCAACATCTTGGAGCGCGAGTCTCTACTGTCAGGCATCTTTTTAGCTACCTGCATGAGAGGGCAGGTTTTCGGAGCAACTGGATTTTCAGAATACTTTAACAGAAGGGGCAGAACACTCAAAGCCTCAGACACTCAGCAATTTTTTTAAGCAAGCTTTAGGAACACACATGATTAAGACTCCTCCTCAGTTGCCTAAAAATTAAGGCTGCTTGACAGAAAAGCAAAAAGATTTTACATTAATTCAGTTTAAGTTACGTTTTGTTTTATTACACCTGTTTATTATTCTAGGGACCAAAACAAATTAAACCACTTCAGGCCAAATCCATCTATATAGGGTACGTGTGTAAGAATCCCTGCCCATGAACTGTCCCATATTGCTCTTTTTACTTTCCTGACTCTAGTTTTATGAAGTAAAAAGAGAAGGCTGTGAGCAACATAGGAAAAAAGTAAAATTTCCCCCCAACAATATCCATTTTTAAATTTGATTTTTAAAACTTTCTCAGAAAATAGCAACAAAAATGGAGTGTTCTTGAATATTTTGTTTGCGGGGGAAAAAAAATAATTTTCCTTTAGATGTGGTTAAAGAAACATAACTTACAGTATAACATTGAAATAAGACACTACCCATCCAGGAACAATACAACATGCCACTTCTGAATATAAAATGGCTAACTGAAATTCAAAGAATTACCCACACCTTTTGCCATCACAGTTCCTTGAGGTTAAACTTCGATAACTGCCTGTCTTGAGATGCTGAATAGCATAGGTTTAACTGAAAGCAGCAACTGTTACCCTAGAGATATGAGAACGGCTTGGTAGTTTTGATCTGTACTACTTTTTGAATCCACAGACAAATATCTGCTCTACATCATGAACTACTGCCATCATTAATGCCTTCAAGTAATAATCGCAGCAGGAAGAAAAAAACTTTGATTAATCTTGCCACATCCCACTTGCAACATATTGGCAAGAAAACATGGAGGAAGTACTAATTACCCATGGATAATGACAGGGCATCCGTTTCTAGGATTCCTTATGAGACTCAGGAAGAAACGAGGCAGGAGACAGCATAAAAAAATTACATTAAACAATTGAAAAATTTCTAGATACGGGACAAACTTATTCAGCATGAGCTCAGATATTGTGTAGGACTTTCTCCAGTTGTTGATTGGGCTGGGATTACATTTCTATAGCTCCAAAGGAGTGCTAGGGAAGGGTGATTTTCATAAAAGGAATAAAAGTTTTGACACCAGGTTTCATAATGTAAATTCATCCTTTAAAATAGCTTGCTTGCCAAAGTAGTTCAGCTGCCAGAAAGGGAGAAAAGCAGGCAAACTATTCCCTTAAAAGCAATGACTGTGCTATGCTGCTCAGGTACACAAGGCATCGCTCCAGAACCAGGGAATGTTGGCTCATTAGAAGCAATTAAAAAAACTCTGAGGGGATTTTAAAAACAACAACTTCCAAAAACAAAACATGCATATATACCACATGCATTTGTTTATGCAGCTGTAATGAGTGATGAAATCCATTTATGAGCTGAAGTCACAAGATTCTAAGCAGGTCTTTGTTTAATCTCAGTAAGTCATGACATTTCCCTACTACTTATATTAATGTGACTTGGATGAACATTTTCAAACTTATGCACCTGGTTTTTAACAGTGCTTACCAATCGCACTTCTCATCTGCTTTGCTGGAGACTGAATAGTCTACTTCAGAGCCCCCACTTCGATTAAGGATCTTAAGGACAGATATAGAAGTCTTGTTTTAGTTTAACATACGCCTGCAATTCTTGAATTCAGCAGATAGTCTGCAATTCTTACTCAAACTGAGACTCTGTGCAACCTGCAAAGGGTGTAAATAAAAATCAATGAAACCATTAGTGGAATGAGTACTTACAGCATCAGCCCTTCTATAACCACAAAATCTATCCAGATGGATGTCCTTAAAAGACTTAAGAAGGTTTGCTATAGACAATGGCTTTCATTCCAGCACATTGCTGTGACTTGGAAGAATAAAATGAAGATAAATGCAGCTGTTTGCTGCTTACATTAATGCAGCACTAGTGCCCCGAGTAACAAAGGTAGGACAGAGTACACAAGGAAAAAAACCCAACAAAACAGCACAAATAACTATTAAGTTACATATGCTTTTTGTGTATTTATAAACTGTGCTAGGCTTTAGATTTATTATTATATAGCTTTAACAGTATATAAATCAGTACTCCTGCATATAAATCAAAACCATATTTTTAGCTTTGATATTAAGGAAAAAAAAAAGGGGGGGGGAAAAAGGTACTTGCCACTGCTGCTCTTGTCATTACACTTCTATTAGCTTTGCAAACAGACCTGATGCCTTGTGAGGATCAGATCGAAACTAAATTATTCTAGGTGTGCTGTTGATGTAATATTTTCTTTGTATTTCTTTTAAGGAGGAAAAAAAAGATTAAGACTCCTGACCTGAACAAAAAGTCAATCCATCTAATGCACAAAAGCAGGACATCCCAGACATATAATTTTTTTTTCCTTCAGACCTTAAAGGCTAAAAGAGTGGTGCTGTCTACGTCTGTTCTCCATTCTGTTTCTCATGCTTGGCTCACTCATCTACAGCTCTCCAGAGTACGAAATGAGCCAGGAGAACAGGTGGATTTTACCACGTGTCACCAAATCAAGATGGCAGAAGGATACAAGGAAAATGCAAAAGTCTTTCACCTAGAATGTTTTGTTCCAAGCAACCTGTTATTTATATGCAAAAGCATAATGTACAAGACAATTTCTTCTTGGACCCAGCCTCAGGAGGAGTCTAAAAAGGCCAAAGCCAAATATGCATAACCAGCAAAGTTAATGTATTACCTAGATGGCATGGAGTATGCTCCTGTACCTTGCATATTTTATGATTATTTTTGTTGATATAGGAATATAATATGCACTACTGTCAGTGTCTTTCCTGATGTGAAAAAAAGTCCTAAAACAATCACCAATATGAGGCAGCCAAGGAAGCAATGGGACTCCTGAGATGGAAAGTGACATTTTTTCTGTCAATTTCAGACACACACCTATTAGATGCAGGTTTATGTTACACACCAGTACTACATGGACTTGGGAAGACAGATCACATTCTTAGTAGGACAGTATAAACACTTTGTTACCTTCAATTTCCTTAGGATGCCTGCATCACTCAAGTGAAAAACACAATGTATACAAACCATACCAAACACGAATCTGTAAGACTCTTAATATCACATCAATTTATATATGCTAGATATATTCATTGAAAAATACACTCAGATGCAACCTTCCTACATAAATTCTAAGTCTACAGGGATTTCATTTTATACTCCCCCTTTTCCAAAGCCCCGTTATTTCCTTTAGCTTTTTGGGATCTACTATACCAGTGTGCCAGAAAGAAAATGACTAACTACTGAAGTCAGAGAAACAAGTGAAAAATGCGTATCAGTAGAAAACATCATTTAATGTGCTAGTCCACATGAACTAAACCCAGCTAAAAAGTTCTGAAAAGGCACACTAAAAAAAACCAACCTGTGAGAGCGGTTAAGTAAACAGTTCCCTTACTGGATTTGCTATAACTGACTAAAACCTTTCTTCCCCTTTCCACATTAAAGGAGAGCCCTAAAACCACATTTTGCATATTTTATTAGTTCAAACCTTTTCTAACATGGTTCCCAGGGCAGAAGAAGTCTAACATACTTTAAAAAATGAATCTAACATTGTTCTAAAATAACAGTACTATAACCTGGTGGAGTGTGAACAACAGTACTATCAATAAATGTCTACTCTTATTCCCAGACCCAGAATGGAATTCTAAACAATTTTTAGCCTCTCAGATTCAAAATTTATTGAACGTGAACTTGCACACTCGCTTTAGTAATCAATGTTACCCATCTCATGCCTCTGACTGCTTTCATCAGAGAGAATAAATGCACATTTGGAGAAAGAAAAACATTTTTGTGACTGTTTTAAAAATCGTAGTTGAAAGTTTCTTGAAAGGTCAGAAAGCTAGGAGTTATCTTGCTAGACACAGATTAGCAGGCAGAGTGTAGGCAAGGTGGTCGGGGTGTATGGGAAGTGTAATCTATCAGATTGATAGCACCACTATGCATATGGTACAATTATATCTTATCTTTCCAGCCCTGCAACCAAAACAAACCACATTGAAGTCTTGGATTCAGATTCTGTTGTCTTTAAGTACACACCCCTTAGGGTGGCGACCCAGGACACACCACACATCTTTTACTTCATGTAAGACAAAATCAAAACAAATATAATCAGTATTTTTCCTTTCAGGACTCTCACTGAGACTCTTTGATGTGCTTTCCCTAATCGTTTTCTCTTTTTAATCATCACGCTCAGGGGTTTCTCTGAGCTTATAATGGTCTAGTTTTTATGTAACCTCTTCCATGCGGGCGCCTTCCCAAGCTCCCAACACAGCAACTGTTGTAACAGTACACAGCAACACTACACCAAAGGATACCTTGTCCAAATGAAACCAAAAGGGAAATTTAGATGAGTACATTCTGCTTAGGTTGGAATTTTGGCTCAGGCACAAGAGTTAACACTCCTGGTCTTGCAAAAAGAAGCTCTAATGGAGATACTGAAAATGAAAGTATGTCTTCTACTTCAAAGCTGAAAATCTGGCCACTCCTATAACATGTTTTTCTGCTCAGGGAAATTTTACTTAACTATACCTATTGATGAAGGGGAAATCCTTGGTCCTACGAGTCACCTGTGGGTTTGCCATTCATTTGAGACTCCACCAGTATAATTTAGTACCCATGGTATAAAACCAGTTAAATTTCTAATTTCTATATGGCTGCTTGCCAATTTTTCGTTGTCTTAGGGGCAATTATTCACATTTACATTTTATCTTGATTCTCTTTAGCAATATCTCTGTTTACACAAAGAATCCCTCAACAGATTACCACATTATTTTCAGCATTACCCAAGAGGTGCATTGGTATACTAGAGTTGTAAGATTTTCCAGATCCACTATTAATAAAATGCCTAAATTTAAAATAGGCTCTACATAAAACTCACATAACTGGAACACCTATAAAAAGTCCTGTAAACAGCTGTCCTACATCTAAGCTCCCAGTAAATTGATGAGGTTCTAGAGTTAATTCCCATTTATCAGCTAAGACTTACTGATACCACTGATACTCATCTCTGTTCTCTGCTATGCTCTGTCAAGACACTGCACATGGAGGAAGCAGGAGCTAAGACAAGAACTGGAAACATTTCTTTCACGTGGGAAGGTGCCCTGCTAAGAAACTGCTTATTGAACCTGACAGGGAGTGTATAAACAACATTAGAGGGAGTGCTCACACATGTACTCCCAATAAAGGGGAGGACAAGGCAGCGAAAGTCAAAGCTATTACAAGACAAATACAAATTAAATACACTGGTTTTAATCTCCAGGATACTAAAATATTTTTGAGAGCTCCCAGTGTTGGGGGGGGGGGGGGGGAGTGTTAGAGGGAGCAGTAAACCCTACACAGACTTTTCTTATGGTTTGTATCACCTTTTCCAGGAAAATCATTCTAGAAAAAAGCAACAGATGATTTTGAAACTAAAGAAAAGCACTTGCTAAAAGATAGCTTGCTCTTTGTAAAACTTCCCATGAGGCCTGAAAAAGCACCCTGAGCATGCAACTCCACCAGACAGCTTTGCATATGAAATGCTGTTTGTTTCAGAAATGGTTGTATACTTTTACTAAGGGGGTTATTCCTGTCATTTGTCCCCTAATTACTGATCTGTGAGAAGCAAAAAAAGGAGTCAGAGCTACCACAAAGATATAAGCATAACTATTAACGTTCATGGGATTTTCAACATCCCCCCACCTTATCCTGAAACTTTAACCCTTGAGTGAATGCTGCCATATATATTTCCTTTGTTTGGTTGTCTGGGGGGCCACCTGGAAAGCACCAGCATCCTAAGAAGAAAACTGCTATTGTTTATTCAGAATTCCCTTAGAACAAAATCTTGCTGTCCATTACCATTTCCCAGAAAGGTATATTGTTCTGTCGCCACCCATCTCAAATTCAAGTGCAGAGACATGTTTACGGTACGTGCAGCAGCTCAGATAGGCTGGGCTGTTGCAATCCTGTTGCAATCCTGTGCAGAAAACAGAACGTTAAGACTGGCATGCTGCTCCCACGCCCTCCCCTTTTCAGGCTTTACATTAACTCAGTGACACCCTGCTAGGCACAAGGTTTATTTACACAACACAAAGTCTTGAGACAAGCCTTTGTTCGACTGCAATGTTGACAAGGCTTATGAAGTGCTACCGACTATAGTAAAGGTGTATTAAGAATCAACCGAGGACCACGTATGAATGAAATGTTTTGCAACTCGCTTGATTGAGTTTCCAGCTGCAGCGCAATTCTCTTTTAGCCAGAAGCTGCTGAGACAAACGAGCAAAGCTCCTGGCTTTCACAGAGACCAGTGAATTGCACTAACACGGTGGTTCCACAAGGACTTTAATCTGGGATATACGGGTGACACCCTGAAAAGAAGCAAATGCTTCTCTTCCCAGCCATTCAGGTTTTTCGCTGGGATAGATTTGAACGGGATGTATTTCCCAACACACTTCACCTCATGGCTGTGTCAGCGCAAGGGAGGGGACAGCGTGGGAGCAGGAAGAGGGCAGGACTGCCTCTTTTGTCAGCAGTGCCGGCCGAAAGCACTTGCGGAACTAAGGACACTGTGAATTGCGCTGATTTACATCTGCTACAAAGCGCTCCTTAGTTTTCCTTAAAAATGACTGCTACATGTATAGCATTTTAAAACTTAACGTACATGTCAAAACAGGCAAGAAAGCTTAGGTGCAAATTTATTGGGTGGAAGTGTCCAAGGGGGCTGTAAGCTTCACCTCCCCAGGACTGACAATACCCACTCCTGTGAGGAGGGAGTGGCTGTTGCACCCACCCGCTTCCCCAAGGGCTGTAAAACGTAGAAGAGTTCCTGTGTTTCACATGATCATCTTCTTGTCAAAGTTTTGGACTAAGTATCAAGGCTTTTTCTTTAAAAAAATCTACCTGTGTGAATCTGGAGAGGTGCTGATCACTGTGCCTCAGGTTCCCCCCTTCTGGGAAGCTAAACATGTAATACTTCCTCCTACACAGCATTTTTGACATTAACAACTCCAAATCATTGTCAGAGACTCTCACAGCAGAGACTCTAAAGGTAAAGAAAAAACCAAACCACAAAACCCCTCTAAAAAAGCAGACACACAGCAACTGCAAGCTATTTGGTCAAAATGTCAGAGGGTGAAAATGGCATAAATCTAAGTGCCTGTATATGTTCTACACAGTCCTCAGTCAGATTCAAAATGCATTACAAAGCTGATTAACCAATAAAAACATCAATCATTGATATCCTAAAAGCAGATGAGGCCAGTAACAAATATTTTATACCAATAAATTAATCCCAGATCTTCCAGATGAAATTCCATTCTTTTTTTGTATTATTTTTTCATAATGCATCTTTAAATAAAAATAGTTCATAACACTGGTAAAGCATTTAGTCCCCATAGATCTGCATGCTTCACTAGAACTTCAGTCTCATTATACCCATTTTACAGGCAAGGAAACCAAGCCACAGAGATGCAAAAAGTGATTAAGGGTCATTCAGCAGGGACGCAAAACCAGGGAAGACTACAGATCTATCCCATTTGAGTTTATTCTGTTCTCCTGGTTTTCTCTGCTAGTATAGAGAAAATAAGTTTACTTCTCATTAAACTCTCAAGGTTATGTCAAAGAGATGAACAAATTTTTGTTCCACTTTGTAAATTCTCATGGTTGTCCTGAAGGGATATATAAGCCCACCACTACTGCTACAGGGTTAGGCAAATATTTTGCAGACCAATAACAGATGTAAAATATACCACTGTTCTTATTAATATTTACATAATAATCTAGGGCTGAAATTGGCTATCATTGAATTGACCTCAGATCTTTGACTTAAATGCCTATTTGAAGCACCTGGCAATAGGCTGTAAGCATCCACACCCAGAACTGCTTTGTCTGGGCTTGCAGTTTTGCCAGCCACACAGCTTCTCCTATACTGACTGTAAGGAATGCAATAACTGGAAAACATCAGCACAAAACATGCTTATATAGAATAAGGCTACGTTGCTCTTACAACACACGTGCATAACCTCTCTCACATGACTTACCTGAATCCATGGCCCGCTCTTAGCTGAACAGAAGCCTCTGCAGATATGAGCACACCGCAGCTGGTACCCAGATCTCTAAATACCATACAGCCATTTTTGCCTAGTTGTGCTTACTAGAAAAAACAAACAACAAAAAAGTAAAATTTTAAAAAAATCTGAATTTCAATTAGCAGCCATCACAGCCCTTAGGCCTTTGCTTTATTCTTGTCCTTTTATCCTAAAAATTTTCCTTGATCTCATGAACTTGTTTCTAATATATTCAAATGTTATGGCTTTTTATAAGTTTCATATGTTCTTAACAGACTGTGTAAACAGTCCTGTGAGCTGACCAATGCGCCTGCCAAATGCACTGCTGGCTGCTCACGCAGTACTGCTTTCAGCACACATGTGAACAGTGGTCCTGAACCCATTATAAAAAGAAAAAAAACAAGATCTCAGGTAAGGATCGATACTGATTCTGGACTAAATTTTTCATCTCCGTTTCCTTCTGAAACAAGGGAACATATAGACACTGCAGTGTTGGCAACTGGATACAATTTTTACCAAAGAAGAGAGGAAAGAACAGCAATTTTGAAAGTTTTGAGTATCCTGGTTGTTCTCCTACAGAAGTCCTAAGGGGCTGCTGTGGACAAGTCTGGGATATTCCCATCCTGTGAAGGGACAGGGCTGCCCAGACCAGTGGGGAGCAGCTACGCAGTCGCTGTGTGATACATCAGCTGTGATCAGAGATCAGGTTGTTTATTATTAATCAGACAAGACTGAGGAAGAGTAGCAGTTTAGTAGCATCTTCTTGAAAACTGAAGTCTTCAACTCGTGCTTTCAGGTACTATCCTACCCAGGCCATGCCCTTTCCTCCCTACAAGGCCTTCCTTGGCTATTTGGCAACCCTAACTGCTCCCACACCATGACTCCAACACAAATGACTGTCATCCAGAGTAAATGTTTCCATTTGAATTACATGAACAGGCACTCTGTAAACTTCCCCACAGGCTCCGCCACTATAATCCCTGGGAAGGAACAATCTGCAAGACTTTCACTGTTCCATCCTTTCTCTGTTTATTGCTGCTACTGTCAGAAACATGAATTCAGACAGGTGTCCTTACATTTGTCAGCCACTGGTGACATTCAGTAACAGAAATTCACTATGTCCATGCCTGAACCCACAGCACAGAGAAGGAAAGCTTGACTGCTCACTGGAAATCCCTCAGCTCTATGGTGCTTTACACTAGGCTTTTTTGGTCTCACGCAGTCCTGCTTCCTTTCCTTCTCCTGTTGCAAGCACCGCTTTATCCCAGGTTGCCAGGAGCCTACTGTTCCAACAGCTGCTAAGACAGAGTGAGGTGTCAACTTTGACAGGATGCCAAATTTTTTATTAATCAAAAATCCAAGCATTTTGTATTCATTCAGAGACCCTAATCAAAACTGAGCCATTTTACTAACCGCTCTGAATGGTTAAATCCAGTTATTCTGAGGCTTTCAGTAACAATTGGCAACTATGTATCAATGCAGTTTGTTGCCACTATTTACTTTGTGTTTATTGAAACAATAAAACGCCAGAAAACTAACTTCAGTTCTCCACAGTGAAACTCCACCTCAATAACATACAAGCAAATGCACACTTCCAGTGGAATCTTTGTCCCCAAACACATTAAATATCTTTTCAAAGGTGTTCACTTGCCTTCCCACCACTCAGCATTAGTATGCTTCTATTTGTATGGTAAATTTTTTCATGCGACCAGCTCGCAATGCTGAGCACAGCCGTCTGCTTCCCATATGCAACACATCCTCCAGCGCCTCCTCTACTGCTTACCTTCACTCTTTGGGCTCCCACTGTGGATCAACTGCTATTCTGCCAGCCTCCTTTGTACACAGAGGATTTTTCCGACAGTAAGCTCCACAGGATGGGAACTTTGCCCAATACACTATCTCTCAGAGCACCGGCTATGCTATGGCATAGAAATAATGAACACAGAAACATTAATGGTGTGACATTTAGATCTGTAACATCCTAAAAACCATGTGGAGCAAGGCCCCAGGGCTCCTTTAAGATTCATCTCTAAACAACGTAGTTAATTTCTATTTGGTCAGTTTTTTGATCAAAAATTATAATATACATACAGCTGTTTGAATAAAAAAAGATATAGTTCATTAGTTATTTGAAAATACAGTTCTGAGCACTTGCAGTGACCACTGAGATCCTCTATAAAGCTAGCTGGGAATGGGACAAATAATAGTCAGAAACCTAGTATAACTATTGGGTAAAGAGATCATCCTATCCACTTTAGAAGACAACCATATCAAATCTTTCATTCATGTGTTGCTGTACATAAACGTCCAGGGTTTGAATTGCTCAGGCAGCATTCTTAAGAAAACAGAAAATGTTTTTAGTGGTTCCTCCCTTACTTCTGCAGTCTTCCACTGTGTTTATTGTGTGGCTGTCCTGCCCCAGAGGTAACCCAACAGGTCTTGCAAAGTCTCCCAGCTTTGCCCCACCTCCATCGTTCACAATCTTGTCTAACCTATTCATTTTCCTTCATTCCACAAACTATTAGTTTCAAAGAAATTCAGAGATTAATTAAAATGATTGGTGGGATGAGTAGGTGAGGGGGACAGGCCAAAGGGCTTGACAAGAAGAAAGATGAAAAGGACTAAATGCGTATAGCTTGGTTATGCGATGACTAATTGAGGGTGGAGGAGATGGACATGATATTCATTTACAAGTGCCTATAGCTCTGAAGAGCATTTTTCATGTGCAAACCGAAGACTAGCTCAAGAGTAGCTTTCGGTCTTATACAGATCTGGTTCCAGGGTCCTTTGCTTCAAGCTGTGAGTCTCACTCTTCCCCCAGCCTGTGCATTACCAACCCCCTCCCTTGTATTCTCAATTTTTATTTTTTTTTATTTTAAATTTCAGCTCAGCTTTCAGCCAGATTTAGCTCCTGTGTCTCTACCTAGCCACGTGAGCTCTACTGGGAGCAAAGAGCAAAAGGAGAGGCCATGGAAGCTGGGGGTGGATGAGGTGGCACCTCTTTACCACACCTTGGCTGCTTCGCTGCAGACTTAGGTGGACTTGAGCCGGCTATGAAAACACACCTTGAGGAACCAGGGAAGAACTGTGAGCAGAAGCACCTGTGAATTATTTTACTTCCACTTAGCCTAAAGAAACTCTGTTCCTTGTGCCCTCTCACTCCCAGCTTCTTTTACTATGCTCTGATGTAGTAAATAGAAGAAAAATACTTGCTCCTTCTGACTCTTCAAACTCTTGTCTCCCTCAGTTGGGGAAACCTGCTCTATACTAATTCCTTAAGCAATTGGGGAAACCTGTTCTGTACTAATTCCTTCAGCAAGTGAAAAGCAGTACAACAACATCCACTAATTCCCACTCTTAGTCATTTTTATGCAGAGGTGAAGCAGGATATCACATTTGAAAGCATGAAGTAAAACCAAAAAAAAGAAAGAAAGAAAAAATCTATATAATAAAAATAATTGTCTATATAATAAAAAGATTGTGGTAACATCTCTGATGAGGGGAAAAAGCAAGATAATGTAATATATCTAAGTTTAAAGAAAAATAAAAACTACATGGAAACAAGCATTTTCTTTCTGCAAGTAATGTTTCCAATATAAAAGAGCAGAAACTGTTGGGGGGGTTTTTTGGTTTTTTTTTTTTTTGTCAAATGGTTCAGAAATAAGCCAAAAGCATTTGTGATAAAGGAGTGAAACAAAATAACAAACCCATTTAATCCTGGACACCAAATATAATTTAGATGGATGTGGTATGTATCAGAAATTTTAATTTGTCCCTGAAAAGCCATTTAATTATTCAGATTATCTGATTGCCTCAGTCAGTCTTGTATTGATTGATTAGAGAACTTTATAAATCAAAATCTGCATTACTGCTGCTCAACGCATCTGCCCCTCACAGCAAGAGAGATATATAGTTCATTTCCAATCCCTACCCACAAGTCAGTTTATTGAGACATGTAAATGGCTATGGTTTATAAATGGGTTGGTAAGTGTTCTTTCATACTACTAAAGGAATATTTACTTAAGGATGTCAGGAAAGGGGTAAAAAAAAAAATAGCCCTAAAGTAATAGCTGCTTAATAAATCAGGGCATAGTCACCAAAATTCCCAGCTTCTTGGCTAACGGCCACGAAGGATCACTGTCTCTCTATTCATGGGCCCCACTTCTGATCTGCAGCACTCAGTGAGTCTCAGGTGGTGATCTTGGGGCACTCGGCTGAAATCTAAGCTGAGACCTCTGCAAGCGCCTGCTCACCAGTCAGTCCCGAATTAGGCAGAAAATCCCCTGGGAGCAGCAAAGAGCATTTGTCTTTGATTTCAGAGCTCTCCTACTATGCACAACCTTTATGACCAGCTTGACTGTGTATTGCCAGCCTCGACCAAATAACCTCTAAGTGAGTAGCAATTACCATAATGAGTGGACTGACGGGTGGGTGTCCCCCATAGCTACAGGCCTCAGTAGCAACATGTCTCCAGCAAACTGGAATGTCTAGTCCTGAATCTGTAAGAGGAAGGAAGTAGAAAACTAAAATGAGTGGAGGATTAAAATAAATAAAAAAAAATAAATTACTTTAAATGAATCCCTCCAGCCCGATCAAACACTCACTGAAGCTAATGAAAAACTTTCATTGATATAGTGGGGCTGAACTGGACAGACGATAAAGGCACAGTTTTTCAGGTTATACAAATACATATTAAATAGAGTGGTTAAAGCTATACTGGCTATGTTCCTTGTAGTCTGAACTTGGCTTTCTAGGACTAAAGAAACACACAAAAAAAACCCCAAAAAGATAAAACAAAGAAACAAAACTCTAACAAATAAAATATGTCAGCAATTAATGAGAACAAACTTAATTAGTATTATTTGTCTATACAGAAAACTGACTAAAACAAATTATTTGCATGGTTTCCTACATAACAGGATCTGAAAAGAAAAAACATACATTTTTTTAGCTTAACTTAAAAATAATTCTTATTTCACAATAAAAACTTCCGCACAGCAAACTACTTAAAATTCACGTCTTACATTTCTCCAGAATTTCTTCCTTGCATAGACAAGCCCTTTACAAACATCAAAACTGCACGCTGACACAACAGAGACAGATCATTTATGGACTATCTGTGGGGATTGTTAAGGCAGCAAGGACCGCCACATCAGGTCTGACTAGATACCCTATCTCTAACAGGAGCTAAGAGCGGATACCTGGAGAGGCACACAAAACCAGGGCACGCACACAGCCATTTTGCCTCAGGATGCTCTCCCAGGCACAAGCCATTAGTACCTTTGGGATTTCCAGAGTCAAAGATGCACTGCCTTCATCTAATCACTTTAAAATTCCTCAGTCCACACAGTGCTCTTGCCAAGGAGTTCCACAGCTTAACTACAATTCTGTGAAGACATTTCTCTGGTTTACTCTGAACGTGCCAGTTCTATTTGATGCCCCTTGGCTCTTCTGCCAGAAGAGTCAGTTGCTGGCCTCTATTTATCTTACATGTAAAGACTAAAAAGGAGTTAAACAACTTCTAGCATTCACTGCATTAATGAATTTCAAAGATTTTCTTATGCATATGCAATAACTTACTGCTGTTTGACTAAACTATTTGCAGCTGAAGCTACAGTGGCAGCCGAGTAGTTCGAGTTACCTGCAACACAGACAGGCACTGCCAATGTCAAGGCTGCGTGTATGCCAACAGCACACAGCAAGCCCCCACTTTCCCAGGCAAAACTTTGTATTTCATGTCATGGACTTCACACAAACTTAGAAAGAAGTGTATATATTATTTGCATAATTCCAGTTAGCATACAAAGCAGCACTAGTGCCCACCATGTGGTCGAATGAAGTCAGGTGGGCACACCAGAAAACAGAGAAGAAGAAAAGCAAAATTATCAACAACTACAAACAGGGGAGCCAGACCTTCACTTTTCTTTCACAGCTGCTTGCATTTCTGTTTGCTTCATTGTTGCTTCCTATACCGTAACTGATAATTATGTCATTATGTCTAGGAAAAAATAGCACTGCAGAATTTGAAAGTGCATTTTGAAACCTAGACGTAAGTTTGTCAGCTTCACATATCAAAAAGTGATTGAACCAGGTAGACCAAGTTCTTCACTGACATAAAAAGCTGGACCATCCTACAACAGCAGGTAACAGCTTCGCGTTGCAGGCATATAGAGGGATACAGCAGTCCACCTTCAGCCCTTGTCCTACCCCGTATTGTCACCGCCTGGCCTTGAATAGCTGCTGCACTTTATTCTAGAGGTAGCTGCCTGTCAGCATCAATATGCACACCTCCCAGAGAAGGGGGTGTGTAGGGCTCAGTGAGGAGGGGGAAGGTAAGAATAACGACCCCCAGCAGTAGGGCACAGCTTTTCACTAGGGCTGTGCCGTGCCGATGCACGCCACGCTCAGCACGACATTACAGCAAACCACAGGTCACCCATCTGTTGCTCCGAGGTGAACATGCCAGCACAGACTTTTCTCCTCGAACAGGATCCTTCAACTCCAGCTTTTATTTTCCCTCCCCACTAACCCGTACTTCCACAGTAATACTAGGGCACTCTTTCTAAAATTAGGCCGCCGCTGTCCCCTCCCCTTGGAGGACGAGTTTAGAGAAGCCCATCTGGAACCAGACTTTTTCCTGTCAGGGTTCATTTCCCCGGCTCTGTTCTCCTGGAATGTTTTTGAGACCGAGAATTGCCATCTCCGAGCTAATGGCACAGCCGTGCCCCCGCGGACACCCCCACCGCGGCCGGGCGGTACCGGACGAGACACCTATCACCCAACCCCAGCTGTCCCGTTGGGAAGGGGGGGGGGGCACAGGGCCGTCCTCTGCCCCACAGCAGCGCGGCTCAGCGCCCTCCGCCCGGCCAGCGGCGTTGGCGGAGCTCTAGGAGCCCGGGCCGCCCTTCCCGGCCGGCGGGGCTCCCCTGAGAGCCGCCGGGCGCGTCTAGAAGGCAGGCGAGGGCGAAGCCTCAGCCGCCGCCAGCCCCAGGCACGCCCGGCCGGCGGGGCGGGGAAGCGCTGGGCCCCCTCAGCGGGGAGCACCGCGGGCGCGTAGGCGGGGGCCGCCCCGCGGCGGTTGGTGCCCGCCCCGGCCCCGCCGCGGCCAGAGCACCACCCCCGGCCCTGCCTGGAAGCCGCACGGGCGGCGGGACGGCGGCGAGGAGGGGAAATCACGTGAGGCCTCCCCCGAAGCGCCACCTGAAGGGCCGTACCACCGGCGGCGGGAGTGGGGGGGGGGAGCTGGTGGGGAACACACACAAGCAAACCAACAGGCCGAAACCTGTCGGCTCCAGTCCGCCGCAGGGAACGGCCGACAAACAAATAAACAAACGGCGGCGAAAGCAGGCAGGGAGCGGCAGCGGCGGGCGGGGGCCGAGCGGCGGGCGGCCCCTCCGGCGGGCGGTTGGTACGTGGCCGTTAAGGAGGCGCCGGCAGTGGCCAACCCCGCTCGCGCTCTGGACGCGGTAACCAGATATTCAAAAACAAGACGTCAGCCCACAATGCCCCGAGCCGCCGCCAGCATTACCTCATCCCACAAGGCCCCGCGCCGGCGCTAAGAAGCTTCTAGGGGCGGGGTGGCCATGGCGACCGGCTGATATGCACCGGGCCGGGCCAGCGGCCCGCCTCCCCCGGGAGAGGCGGCGGCAGCCAATGGGGAGCCCGCGGGGTGACATCATGGGCTATTTTTAGCGGGCTCCCGGTCGCTGATAAGTGAAGGGCTCCACGCCGGGAGCGGGCTCAGAGCGCGGGGCGGGCAGGCAGGCAGGCGGCAGCGCGACTTCGGCCGCCGGGGGGAGGCGAGCGGAGCAGGCACTGCACGGCCAGCACAGCAGCGGTAGCCGGGCAGGGCGCGCAGGAAGGCGGGGAAAAAAGTACTCGCGGCAACTTGTGCCGGCGGAGCAGCGCGGCGGCCCCGCGGCGGCGGCAGCAGCAGCAGCAGGAGGGCGGCGAGGCGCCCCACCGCAGCCCCGCGGGCCAGGCCAGGCGGGCTCTTAGCGCGGCGGCGCCAGGCACGGCGGGCCCGGCCCGCGCCGGGAGGACCCTCCTTGCCCCGGCGCAGTAAGGCTCTGCCTCCTCCTTCCCCTCCCCGCGCGGCCGGGAGGCTTGGGGCGGCCGAGCGCAGCGGGGCGCAAGCGGCGGCCGGGCAGCTTCTCCGCGCTGCCGCAGCTCCCGGCGCCACTCCGCGGACTCTGTTCTATGAGTGCAAAGATGGAGCCTACTTTCTACGAGGATGCTCTGAACGCCAGCTTCGTGCCGCCGGAGAGTGGCGGGTATGGATATAATAACGCCAAAGTGCTGAAGCAGAACATGACGCTGAACCTGTCCGACCCATCCAGCAACCTGAAGCCGCACCTGAGGAACAAGAACGCCGACATCCTCACCTCCCCCGACGTGGGGCTCCTGAAACTGGCCTCGCCTGAACTGGAGCGGCTCATCATCCAGTCCAGCAACGGGTTAATCACCACCACGCCGACCCCGACGCAGTTCCTCTGCCCCAAAAACGTTACCGACGAGCAAGAGGGGTTCGCGGAAGGCTTTGTGAGAGCCTTGGCGGAACTGCACAACCAGAACACCATGCCCAGCGTGACCTCCGCCGCTCAACCTGTGAACAGCGGCATGGCACCTGTGTCCTCCATGGCCGGCAACAGTAGCTTCAATACAAATTTGCACAGTGAGCCCCCGGTGTACGCTAATCTCAGCAACTTCAACCCCAACGCGCTCAACTCCGCACCTAACTACAACACAAACAACATGGGCTACGCACCTCAGCATCACATAAACCCCCAGATGCCGGTGCAGCATCCCAGGCTTCAGGCTTTGAAAGAAGAGCCTCAGACTGTACCTGAAATGCCAGGGGAAACTCCTCCCCTGTCCCCTATTGACATGGAGTCGCAGGAGAGAATCAAAGCCGAGAGAAAACGCATGAGAAACAGAATCGCAGCATCCAAATGCCGGAAAAGGAAGTTGGAAAGGATTGCCAGGTTGGAAGAAAAAGTGAAAACTTTGAAAGCCCAGAACTCAGAGCTGGCATCCACTGCCAACATGCTCAGAGAACAGGTTGCACAGCTTAAGCAGAAGGTCATGAACCATGTCAACAGCGGGTGCCAGCTAATGCTAACACAACAGTTGCAAACGTTTTGAAGAGACTGTCTTAAATGAGAACTGTGATATCGTGGTATAACTAAAACAGAAAACCAAAAGTGGTAGATGCATAAAGCTAATGGGAAAAGCTGAAAGGCTGAGTCCTGCCTGTGCTCTGCAAAGCGCATGTGTGGAAAGACTGGCAAGCCTTCAGCTTGAGTTAGTGAAGCGGCCGGCACCACTCCGAGAAGTGCTGTTCCTGCTCAGATCAGATGTCAGATCTTCGTTTAACATTGACCAAGACCTGCATGGACCTAACATTCGATGATCATTCAGTATTAAAGGTTAAACTGCAATAGAAACTGTAGATTGCTTTATGTAGTATTCCTTAAGAAAAAAAAAGTGGGAGGGAGGTTTGTGGGAGGCTGATAAACAAAAAAGAACTATTCTGCCTGCCTTCAAGTAAATTGTGTATGTACATATCTTTTTTATTTTATTTTATGAAAGTTGATTAATGTCAATAAACTACTTCATGACTTTGTAAGTTATTTTTATGTTGTTTATTTGGGCACTGCCCAGTATTGTTTGTAAATAAGAGGCTTTTTTTTTAGCACTCTGAGTTTACCATTTGTAATAAAGTATAATTTTTTAATGTTTCTGTTTCTGGAAAAATTCTAGATGGTTCTATTATATTTAAGAAAAATAAAATCATTAAAATGCATTTCCCCCTCACACTTTTTTTTTTTTGCTAGTGCCCTTTGTGGTGAACTCTGAAGTGTAGGGATTATGTTAAACTTACTCTGTAATGATAGGCATGTCCTGAGGAATGTGTGAGGAGAGGGAGAAGCTAGATCCTGATCGCTCAACTAATACAATTTTTGGAGTTGTCCTGAAGTTGTAGTTCCCGGTCATAACCTGACTAGCTTGCTTGCCATATTCTAGCGGCCCAGTTTAATCGGCTAACTTCAAGCAAGTTGTGGAGGGGTAGAAAACCAGTGTATGAAATAGCTCTATAACTGGAGCAACTGGCTACTTGATCTGATGTGCTTTTTATTAAAGCCCTCAAGAAGGTAAGGCAAGCAGTTGTACTTCAAAAACAAACAAACAAAAAAACCCCACCCCACCCCCAATAAAATAGGCTGTATGCTTCAAAAATAGAAACATTCACCTTTATTCCTATGTTCCTTCCCAGAAAGGAGGTGATCCTTGTTTTTAATACTTATGACAATGCTGCTGTCAACAGTAAAATAATTTTATAACCCTCTCCCTACCTTTAAATCACTTCTCTTTTGGGTGTTATTGTGGGTTCTAAACTTTTTAGCAATAGAAAAGCTGGGAAAACTGAAAAGTGGGAAATGAAAAGAGCAACTTGCTGAAAAACAGCAGCTCCTGTTGCTTGTTTCAGCAACTTGCTGAAAATAGCAACTTCTCTGGCGCTTCCCATGTATTTTTTTTTTTAATAAGATAATCTTGATTTTTAGTACAAAGGCAATACAAATACATACCTTAGAAACATGCTACTTAACTCAGGGCAGTGGGGGAGAAACAATTCTACCATGATTTTCAGTACTGTACCTAATTAATTTAGTTCAATAAGCATGTATTTGAAGGGAGACCAGATGTTTTCCTGCTTGCCATTTAGAGCCAAACAGCTAAGAGAAGATAGATACTATAAAAGACAGCCAGAAAACATTAGAAATTCATTATTAGTGAATACTAACTTTTCAGAGCAGGCAGTCTTAAAAATTTCTTTTTTTCCTTAAAATAGGAATAAGCATAATTTTAATTGAAGTGACAGTCTTGTTTAAGGTCAAGTCACAAAATGACTAGATAATTGGATAGATACACTGTTACCAAGATCCTATCCTGAAACTTGCAACTAATGTGGGTCAGTTCCTTACAGGAAGCATGGAAGTATTTCTCCTCTAAATTCCCTCCCCTTATATACATTTTATCACACGAGGGGTCGTTCTAACATTTAAAACGTAATCCCCTTCCACATCATAATCCAAGTGTCAAGGTAGGCACTGTTTAGGTGGTGTTTGCTGCTGTCAGAGGAATACAATTGTAACAACACCAACCAAACAAAGGGTTACTAGGAGGATACTGTAGTTTGCCAAGAGTACATTTTGCTGATGTCAGCAACCCGGAAGGTAAGTTGATTTTGACCATATGTAGGAATAGACAGCAGAGGGATAATACACAGCACTGCTGGGTGTGGTTTTACAGGGATTTAGCAAGTGCCAACTAGCAAAATAAGCAGGGCAAGGAGATTAATTACCTGCAAAGGTGCATGTTTAACTCTCAACAGTGCTGGGTTATGGAATAGATGTTACTAGCAAGCATTTTGCTTAATCACCTAATTACGTAAAAAATAAATACATTATATAAAATACTATGTTAATTAAATACAGCTGAATGACAGTCTGCTCCACCCTATCCTAATACGCACACACAGACATTTAGCGTTGCAGTTATGTGTTTTCTCTCTCAAGTTCGACATTCTGTAGTTCAGGCTAAAAAGTCACTGAGGAATAGCACTACTTGTTAAGCGGGCATCATCTGGTGGGTTGGTTTCTGTGACACAAGTTACTTGACTTGGTCCAGTTCAGGAGGTACTCGTGTCCAGTCAGAGAATTTACTGTCAAGCAAGGTGGGTTTTAGTGCCAGTTACGAAGTTTCACAAGGAGAGGAGAAGCAATTTAGGTGAACCCTTTCTTTGGTCTCACGTCTCGTTTGATGATCAGGCCTAAGACAGGGCAAAGTAAGTTTATATTCCTGCTACCTCCATCTGTTTTGTAAACAGTGTGGTGGGCTGTGAGCCTGTTGCTATCTGGTTCACTTCAGCATAGGTGAAAATTCAGCAATCTGAGTATGTTACCAGATCGCTCAGTGATCAATACGCGCAACTGTAATGAAAAATGTGAGTGCATTTGTATGTGGTGAAATGCAAAGTTTTAACACTTACTTAACTGCCAAGATTAAAATTGCCTAATGGACTATGTGCCTTACTTCTATAAGGAATAGTCAGTTCTCTCCGAGATACAGAGAAACTCTCTTTTTGTTGCCCCAGCTGTACTCACAAGGGAATATTTTGCAAATAACAGCATTGTGAACATGTATTTTGTTTGGCTGTGAGTGTTGTCAACGGATTCAGGAAGTGAAGTCAGAAAAAGGCAGGGTTTCAAACAGGGCAGGCTACACAAATGCCTAGGCAAAGAGCCTCTAATCAGAACAACATGTTTGGGACACACAAATATTAATTAGAATTTGGGTCTGTATTAAAACCAACAAAACCCTCACACTTTACCCCGTGAACAGAAGTAAGCTACAAGGGGGGTTTGACTATGATTGGATTTAAAATTATACATTGAGTAAAGTACTGGTCATTACAGAAATAACAGTAGTAATCTAACTTATTTTATGGTGGGGAAGAGTTACATACCAGCAAGTTTCAATCTCAGAACACAGTAGCAGTTTAGAGTCCTGATCCTTCAATTGCCTACATATCTGTAGGTCCAAAAAACACTAACCTCAAAACACGGCACTTCAAATACCAGCCTAAGGCAGCACATAACCATTTAACAATGAAGTCTAGTGACCAAGGGACATCTTAGCTATCCTTCCATTATATAGAAAGATGTGACCAAATACAGATAATATCTCTCCAAACCTATGTGAAAAGTGACCAACAGTTTTGTCTCACGAAGCCTGAGAAATGCACTACAATAATTACTTTCTGAAAAAGTAAATAGGACTTCCAATGAAGTACATTACTGCATACACATTAGTGATCTTATCCCCACAATGCTGCAGGAAGCAAAGAATCTAACTTACAGGTACCTAGGTTACTGTACAGGAGGCTTACATCTTGTACATAGTATCACACAGCACGTATGGCCACTGCATGATGGGGTGTGGAGCCTGAACCAGTGGCAAAATTGGAAGTTACAGAGCTGGATCAGCATGGTGTTTTGCCCGAGTGAATAACCCTGACCAAGGCTCTGGGGTTATTAATGAGGCAGCATTACTGAATAGAGTGCGGAGGCAGATGGACCAGCTCAGGCTGGAACAAGCTTGGGCATCAGTGGAGTACACCATGGAGTGCGGTGTACTGTGTCCATGAGAAGCACAAAAGCAGAACTTAAAAAAAAGAAAGAACACTTATCTTTAATATCAAGCCTAGCACCTTCTCTGTTCTCCATCTCTTCCTCCCTACACCTACGCCCAAATCTTAGGTATAACAGCATAGAGTTACCCACATCAAGAAATGCAAACCAGTTCAGGCAAAGTTTGCTGTGTAGAAAAAAAAGTTGCAAACATCATAAGTGAACATAAAATATTGCCAACAGGCAGATGGACAGCAAGCAAATAATATTTTAAAGTAACATATACACAAACCCATTATGAAACAGAATAGACTTTAGCAAAATCTAGCATTAGCTTAGGGACAGGGGAAGGAAGGTAGTACTAGCTTTACAACTAAAGAAAAGGAAAATTCAAAACTTAGGTGGTTTGCTTTCTTGAGAAGGTAATTCTTCCAGAGAAGCGCTTGTTCTTTAGAATTACATGTACTGCCAGCACCAGTGTCTGCACCCAAGGACTGGTGGCAATCGTAATTCTACACATATACATCATTGTTGACATGAACATTATAATACAGCCTCTGAACAGAGAATGGTGCTTCTTACAAAGAAAACTTGTAGAATCATCATATAATTTACCGTGAAAGCCTCTGACTACTTAAACAGTTTTAGAGTGGTTTTGCACAGCAGGGCCCTCTTTTCCAATTTTGCACATTATTCTTTGCAGTACATTTTTGTTAAGGAACAATAGAACTACAAAAATAAAATTAAATGTTCATCATGGTCCCTTCTGTCCTTAAATATTCTGAAATACTACAAACACAGTTACAATGGGGAAGAAAGGCTTTTTTAAAGTTAATTAAAATATTAAAAACACTGCTAATTTTATTAGTTATGGAGTAACAACAGACACTAGGGGAAAACAAAACAAAAGCCTAATTCAGAAAAATGAGTAAAGTGAGTAACCTATTTTTGAAATCTTACACAGAACTCGATAGGTTATGACTGATCTGATTAATCCAAATCTCCATAAAATACCTAGAAACTAACTCTGTAAACAAAAGTGGAGGAAGAACTAACACTTGTTTTCCTCAGTCTCACAATTATTTTGTGGTTTTATATTCTCCAAGCAATCTTTAGGTTGATTCCTTAAACAAAAGGACCAGTAACTTGCTAGAAATTCCCCTGGACTGTGAACTTTGTTCCTTACTCTCTTCTAAATTAAAACCAATTCCCGTGAAACCTGGCAGTATAATAACAGCAAAGATGTGGGAAACAGGACACAATTCCAGCAGATGGAGCTCAAAAGCAAACAGTCCTGGAACAAGCTGCACGAATGCCTTTTTCACTATTAGCTCAGTGTAGTAACCAGAAAAGTTTTCAGATGAAACCTGCTATCACACCAACATACTAAAAAAAAATACCTTCAGAATTCAGGGAAGCTGTTAAAATTAATCACTGCAACGAGTAGGGAGATCCTGCATCATTTTAATCATAGAATAACCACTGTTATTTCAGGGGACTCTAAGGGTTCAAAACCGTCCATCCATGGCTGTTTTTCTGAATTCTCACCCACGATGATGAATTAGTGGGCATGACTTTTAGATGACTGCTGTTATCGTGCCTTTTATGTCTCAGAACACAAGTTGTGAACACACACACACACAACGGAAGTATAATCCAGTGAACGCTGTTATTCAAAAGCACAAAGCCATTCACATAGCACTCATATTGAAAAGAGATAACTTAAGTTTTGAATCTCCACTGAATGGATTACTGGTAGGTTTAAAAGCACGGCCTAGCACTACCAAAATTGGAGCCTACCTTTTTCAAGTGATGCAATTCTCAAATTTGCTGACCTCTATGTGACTGCAAATCAAAGTGCCATGGCACCTATAAAAAGTTCATTTTTCATTTGTGTCCAAAAGTAGTTTTAGAACTTTTAATGGTAGTAAAAATTTTGAGTGGCTGCACCTACCTTGCAAGTTCTGGTTGCTTATTTTCACCTTGAGAAATGGAACACAAGAAGGTCCTTTTTAAATGATACTTTAAAGATACAGCTCAGGATTTATTCAGTTTAACTTCTGGCACCTAAGTTATCTAGGTTAGGAGGCACCACAAGTTCTCTTTATGGGTAACAGAAAAGCACAGGCCTCTTCAGAGAGTGATTTGGGTAAACTAAATTGCTAATTGGAAATGCCTGTACGTCAGCAGTCTACTTTTTTTAATTTAGGAGCCTCTAGTCAGATAGGATGAAACCTATAGGGTTTGATGATTATCTGATTAGAGTCAGGAGGGACTTCCTTCTACTAAACAGAAAAGTTCTGCAAACATCTACCACGTGTTAGTGATGAACAAATTTCCGTATGCAAAGTTTTACTCTACTACATCATATACATAATGTACACTCTTTTTTCCCTGTATGAATACTAAGGTATCCCCAAACATTAACTGTTCAAAACTCCTTACAAGAAGCCGTTAAAAACAAGACTTACTATGAACCCTCTAGTGGTGTCTTAGGGCCACAATCAAGATGTGATCTTTATCATGCTGAATAATCACCAAGTGTCTGACCCAGTTACCTGAAGAGGAGAAAAAGAACCCAAATTCTCAAAGCAAAATCCATTTCTAGTTTTCTTATTTAGTTCTGCTATTATAAAGGTTGTCCGTTCTCCCTGCTTCCTGATAAAGTACTTCTAAATATATATATATTCTAATTAGTTAACAAAGTGCTTTTATATGCAAAATTACATTAAAACTATGTAAAGCTATACAGCAAGTACAGCTGACTTCAGGACTGACAGTAGAAGAGTTCACAGTTAGTCTACAGGAAGGTTGCTGACCAAACCTAACTCTTGAAAAGTTAACAGCAAAGCTTCCTTCTTTAAATGATGGAATGTAAGCAGAATTTAGTGGTCTTTGCCCAGGTTTCCTCTCCTTGAAGCAGAGGTTTCTAACCTGTATCTTTCTAGGGCAGTGCTGCAGGGAACAGCACATCTTTCCCTAATTTCCCACTACATCAGTTTTCAGGGCTGTGACCTGTGAAAAGGCAGGCTGCTTTTCTCTATGCAGATTTATTTGTGCTTTTAATACATCAGCTTGGTTAGAGACGTCTGAATTTTTTTTCCCACTTCTGCACCCCCAAAACCACCTAAGCTTAGTATATTTAGGGAAGTGCCCCTGACTAAGCTTCACAAGTACTGACAGCTTTTGCTTCTGTGTAATTTTGTGAAAGTAACAATATAGTTGACCAATTCGATTCTTTCTCAAAATGTTGATTGACAGTTACCGAAAGGTAGGACAAGTCCTAAAGATGCTGGATATACCAGCTTTGGAAAACAGGCAACTGATAAATATTGGAAAGAAAACACGTTTAAAAATCATATATCTTCTTACATTGGGAAACAGGGATGTCAGAATTTCCAGAGCAGAAAGAAAGAGAGAAAATGAGCAACAGCAAAACATTTTGTCCTGAGAGTTTTTTTTCTTATCACAAATTTGCTTACCCTCTGACTAAACATTTATTTTCATAAGAAAGTTACATAGCTCTAGCTCTTTAAAACTGATGGTTCCAAACTGGTACACAAGTATACACCATGTTACTTTTCTGATGTAACCTGGGGCCTTGCTGCACGACTCTGGGTAGCTTTAGCCGTGGTGTTTAAAGAAGCTACCAATAAAGCAGTTTAGGTTTATATGCCAGTTTGTAGGCTGCAGTAGCTAAACAGCTGGCTACTACTCCTACAAGAGCTGCTGCTGCCAGGCGAGCACTGACAGATCTGCCTCCTGGCCTTAGGGAGCTCAGCTTTGATGTGTGTCAGCATTTTCTTCACACCGGTGCCAGCCTGAGCAACCAGCTTTTCCCTCCTCCTTTGCCTCTTCTTTTCCACTCCCTTATTTGTACTGGTAGTGCTTTTTGGAATATTGCAGGATACTTATTTTAATCTGTATTTCTCCCCTTATTCTGTTAACCATGAAGGTCTACAAACACCTGAAATGATGGGGGGCAACAGGGGAACATAAATATAGGTACAAGCAGTAGGGATGTGGCATCTTCTGAAAGAAATGCTCACAGCAATCTTCAAATTACCACAGATTGAGTCATAGCTCTTAAATTCATTCTTCCCAATTTATATTACGCTACAAAAATGCCCAGGCAGATTTTGCACCAGTTTTACCAACCTAATTTGAATTCACACTTTTGGTTAAACAAGCTTAACTTCCCATATGGACAAAACTATAAAACGTGGTTTGACTTTCACAGTGAACATTTTTCATGCACCCATTAACTTGAACAAGAACTGTGGGTCCTTAGTGTACCTGCTTTATGAAACTGTTTTTGTTAGATGACTAACTTTATGCATATATATATTTAAAACGTTTTAAAAGGGCAGTGAGGTTATTATTCAAAGTCTTATAAATGGAATTTCTTGCACATGTTCCTGATATCAGCTTCCATGTCTGTTTTGAATTTACTTACAAAATACACTACCACACCCAAAATTAGTTTCATGCTATTTCCTTGCCCCCCTCTGTTCACTGTTATCATTCTTATGTGCAGAAATTGCTTCTCTGTTTTTCACTGGACAGGAAATGCCAGACTGGCAATATGAGGAAGGCTTGGGTTTTAACTTAATGTTAATTGTTGTTGCTTCCATGGTTATATGTCTATGGGTTGAATGTGGCATCTTGATTAACGAAATGCTCTCACAGTTAGTATCTGTAATACCTATTTGCTACTAGCAAAGCCAGTTACATTTCCAATCAAACTCTGAGGGTAACAATGGCAAACTATGGTGACAAAAGCAAGAAAGTAATGAGCTCAGTGAATGAAAGACCTTACAAAGTTACTCTCTGTTAGAAACAGCTCCATTCCCAAATGTGTTGCAAATAGGAACACCAGCAGCTCAGCTGAAGAATAGTGCCATGTTATTTTCTGTAGCCTTTCTAATGGTACTTTCTCCTGAAATTCAGGTCTAAGCATTTTCACACTTCCACAGACCAATCTAAGAAGGAAAAGCTAACATTATCGCCTTTGGGAATACGGCCCATCATAGCACTGAAGTGCAGGCCCATCAATCTGTGAAAGCAGGCTACTAACAATCTCACTCTTTCCTGCCTCTTTAGAGAGCGTCTGACTTCTATGGTGGCAGTAGTGATCTAAGGGCATTAAGAAGAAATAAGACTCCTTGCCTAGCAAGACCTAGCAATTAACATACAAAAATAAAACCAGATTCCTCAGTGTTTCTGGGATTCAGCTGATACCACATCAGATAATAGCACAACAAGTAATGACTTAAGAGTTCAAATTCCACCTACAGCTTTACACAAGGAGCTACTTCACAGTCCCACACACGAGCTTCCATAACTGCTGGTCGTGTGAAGCACAAGGGAGATCTATAGTGTAGGAGAGAAGTACTGACCTTAATTCTCCATTTTCCAGGCAGCCCAGGTCTTGGCTTAAAAAACAAAACCAAAAAGCCCCACATCAAAGAACTATGCCTTGGCCTAAATCCTCCCTCTGGTTTGGATTTCAGAATAATACTGACTTCACGGAGATCTACACTCAGATTTAAATGATTCTATGACTCCATGAGTCTATGAGTTAAAAAAGAGAAGTTTTATAAGCATAGGTTGAAAACAAACAGAAACTCCCCATGTAGTCAGAAAAAATTATCACTTTTGCTTATACAAGCAAAAATGATTATTTATAATGATGGAGCTCCAAAAATACATGAAAGGCTCTTAAAATTCATGAGAAGAGTCAGAATAAAAGTACAGTTTTCAAATACTGACAATTTTTTATGGCTTTCTATTTCTTTTCTTGTCATCCATCAGCATTTGCATAATCTAAAGCCTCTCACCTGTGATCAATGATATATTAAAATGTATTTCGATTCATTTATTAAACTATATTAAATTATATTTAAACATCGGTGTACTCTGATCTAAAACTGGAGTACTATGACTCAGCCAAAAACCCTATGATTCTTTAAGTTCATTTGCCTAATATACACTTGCCAGGCCTAATATCACAAGCCTCATCCTAATCTTGAATTTTGGTATTATTTGATACTTTATGCTCCGAGATTCCTCCCTTAACTCTGAAATCTTAATTTAAGCCAGCTGTTCCACAACAACTCAACATGTGTGGGATTCTCCCACTAAATAAAAATTATAACTATGTTTGGGGGTTTTTAAAGAGATATAATGTCCGTTGTGAGATGGCTCCTTTTAAAGACAAACTATCAAAGTTGGTTCACCCATGTAATGTGAAAATGAATCTGTGCAGAACAGCTGCGTATGCTACTTCAATGCCTTGACCATGTTAGGGTTTAATTTACAAAGTTATGTTGGCTTTTTTAGCTTTCCATTTTTACTGAGCTATACATCTTGTTTGATGCTGAGAATCAACACGTAAATATTAATATATTTGCCCTCTCAGCATCGTGGTATGAGCCTGTTCTTTAAGGTAGTAACATACTGCTGACAATGAAGATCACGTCCAGTTAATCCTCCTCTGAGCGCAATGGTAGTTCCACTGCTGTTCACAGACTACTTTCATGGCACATAGGATGCATGTGAATCGCTGTTTGTGGGAACCTGCTTATTTTGCCTCACTTTTATCCAAGACAGTATGTATCTCAGGAACAGAGAATGAATGTAAGCTGATATACCTAACTTTAAATTTTACCTTTGCCAATTGCTTATTATATTGCTTGACAGTGATGGCCACCTTTCTAACAACAGCTGCAGAAGAGGACAGGTGAGGTTTCTACTATCCCTTCCATAAGGTCACAGGCTGATGGCAGCGTCCTGTGCCAGTACACCATGCTGTGGATCAGCTGGGCCGGATACATGTGTCCCAGCCCACTGCCCCGTCTCTGGGAGAGGCAGAGGCAGAAGGGTGGGAAAGGTAATGGGTTAATCAGCACAACCGCACACAGGAAAGCCTATGTGTCACAGCTCTTACTGTGCTTCTGTGAACAGCAACATCCTTTCACCAAATATTTTAAAATACTTATAGTGTATATAGTATATATTTATGCAATATATTGGTATGAGGATTAACCATATATATGCAACAATAAAGACATTCTGCATCCTGCTATTAGAAGCACTTGGTTCCCTTATACACAATATAATACTCTATAACCAGTATTTTTTATTCAAATTGATTTTCTTCCAAATTGTGTACACTGAAGACTATTGTTCATGGGAGAGGGTGTATATGTATATATATGTATCTATAATATACCATATTACAGATATGCTAAAAATACAAAAAAAAATTAGCATTGAAATATATAGCTTTCCAATACCATTTCAATCACAAGAAAATGGGAAACAGGCTGTAGAAAAAAAGCACTGACAAACCAGAGGCCATGGCACGTAAAGGGTTAAAAATCAATCCAGTATTTAAGAGTAACAGAATGTTTTCCTGTAAACTCCTTCTATGGTGTGATCTAGGGGAAGGTCCAACTTAAGTGCTGGATGTTCATACAGGATTTCCTATGACTAATGCTATCACCATTCAAAACTTTTAATTTAAAGTGTGGGTGTTATATACAGATAGGAAATTTACCATTTAGAATTTCTTATTCGAAAATGAATGGAAATTACTCTGAATTTCAGATTCATTTGCTGTACATGGAATGATAGTATAAAATAAGGAAGTCACTAAGTGGCGTATGCTGGGATTGCCTGCCAAGCTTTTACACAAGTCTTTTATATCTGGACAGGATTCACAGGAAGCTTGTACAGGAAGGCCTTTTCCTTCCTTGTTTTTGAAAAGCTTTGTTGGATGGAAATTATGCTACTGACTGAAAGAAGGGAAGGGGAACAAAATACTATCCTGGTGGTTTTGGTGCCAGTCCATGCAAAACTGAAAGTTACACCTAGATAACATTAATGCAACCTGTTGTAACATAAACTAACAAAAAACAAGCCTACAGAGCACACAAGATGTTTTATAGTTTTTGATTTAAAAGATTAAAAAAGAAAGTAATACAGGTACCAAACCAAAACAGTATGGAAAGTGCAAACCTGAGATGTAATCTGTTACAATTAAGCTAAATTTGCCAATATTTCTAGCAAGCATGCCATGGCCACGTATATTCTCTAGGAGGTTTGCTCTGAATTATATTGCAAGCTATGACTGCTTCAGACAATTTTTAAATAGTGGTATTTTATTTCATTAAACATGAAGTTACTAATAGCACTTGAGCTGTCACTACAATATCCCTTCTTTTATTTCTTAATGTCATGTTGATACCATTTTCATGATGCTATATTAACTTTCAGTTGAAACTAAGCTTTCCCTATGTCTTGTGACACAAGAGAAGGTTGATTCTCTAGCTCATCTCTTTACTTACTGTAGCTAATTCATGGCACAAATATGTGCAAACAAATGAAATAAAAAACCCCACACCACTATTCTTTCCTTAATATGGGTCTTCTAAAAGCCCTACCAGGCACATTGCTATTTTGTGTACTGATGCTATACACATTGAGCCAAACAGTTTGCTTCACTGGGAACCATAACAGCAGGAAATATATCTACAGGTAGACTACAATAGGTCTAGATGGTTCTTCAGCATCTACCACGTCACCTGGCAGCTGTCTCAGAGATGCTATTTAGGCAAGGGGGAAAACAAAACAAACCACCCCCAAAACCTTAAAACTTTCTTAAATAGCAAATGCTTCTACTGCATAGCAAAGGAGAACAGAGTTGTAACTTAGTGTGTGGATGATAGAGGAATAATGGTGGAAGAGGAGACTCAAATAGGCATAAGGCAGTAATACTCAAAGGACGAAGAGGTTAAGTAGTACAGGGGATAATGGAAGACATTAAAAGCATTAGAAAGAATCACTGAAGAGCAGGAAGGTCTTGTAAAGACTGTTGGTGGAGGTGTGCAATTCTCTCCAGCTGACATCAAACATTCACAGTACGAAAGCTATTATTAAAAAAAAAAAAAAAAAAAAAAAGGATGCTGATAAAATGAGTCAAGCTTGCACTTTGTAGAGTAGCTACGGCACAGGTAACCACCATATGTATTCACGTGCTGTGAGAAAAGGCATTCCTAGAGGAAAGAAAATCCATGCCTGTGTGTTTTCATTGCTGCTGTGACCAAAGCCAGTTCAACAAAAAATAAAATAAGAAAAAGCCTCTTTATGCAGCAACCATTTCTCTGTTCACAGTGCAGACTACAGGAGTAGGGAATAAAAGAATTACTTCCAGGAACAGGAATAGAGAAGTCTGAAATGAAAGCTTCAGATGAGAATACACATGATTTGCAAAGCAATGGAAACTGAGGGGGCAGCTAGGTCATGCCTTTCCCCTGCTGCATGAATCATTCTTTGAATGGAAATTTGAGTAGGAAGACATAATGGCTTGGGAACAAAGAGAGCTGCTGGAATATCACAGGTGCAGCTGAACAGAGAAGGATGTTTTGGGATATGCCAAGGAAAGCAAACACCACGAATCTGGAGGAGTTGTCAGGCCTTTGTGATTTAGGGAGCTATCCAAATCAACAAGGGTATTTCTCATGGAGTCAAACAGAGAGGAGTATAGCTGAGGTCCTGATTCAGTGTTCCAATTAATCAATTCCTTAATGCTAAAGCATAATTCATATTTCAGAAAAAGACAGGAGGTGCTAATGTCCTGCTAAATGTTCTGGGAGTAAAATTTACGTTCCACTGAGGCACCTCTCCATAGTTAGATGCATAATTATATACTTTGCTGAATTGCAACTAATGTGAAATGCAGGAATCCAGATTGTGACATACAGGAAGACACATACATTCTGGGGGAACCAAAATCGTCAGTCAAAACCAGAGGATTCAAACAGAAGACAGTGGAAGCTGTCAGAACTGGAAAAAGCAGATAACGTGAAAGAATCAGCTCTATATGCCTCAGAAAACCCTCTAGCAATGAGAAATACTGTGAAACTGAACAAAAGGTACTCAACAAGTTACAGAATTGTGAACAGATGAAAACACTAATAGGAAAGAAACAATTACATGCCGATGATCTTCTAGCGTTGCTCTACCAGGAAAGTTAAACTTCATTCTGATGTACAACAAACATAAACTGAATGCAACTAAAAATCCAAAGTTATCTTAACTAGTTGATCAGGATAGAGTACAACTGAATGATAACAAAGGTAATTGGAAAAAAATAATTATACGTGTCCACATTTTTTCTAGAAGAAGGAAGGAAAAAATGCTAATCAAAACAAAAAAAGTGGTTACAAACAAGCCCCTTGAGTAACTTGGATTGTGTGAAGACTACAGGTGCTATATATTTAGATAGAACAGTGAGAATGTACTGGTGATAACTCAATAGTAAGACAAGTAGAATTTAAATGAATGTTATATTTTAGCCATTTAATGTGAAATAACCAAAATCAACTTACTTCTCTAAATACAGAATTCTAGACAAAGAAAAAACTAATGAAGACAAGCTAAACCAGTGCTGCCAGGGAATCTTTCTCAATCCCGAGTTTTCTTTCTTTTCCGTACTGCAGTAAACAATGCTGTTGAAAAACTCAGTAGCAAAGAAGTAATGTACGAATTACAGTCACTCAAGGGTCATGAAAAATCTTGCACAGAATTTTTTTAAATGGTGCTAATTACTGTCTTCTGTAAAACTATGGCAATAAGAAAAATCTAAAGGACTCAATGTAATAGCCTTCCAAAGCTCAGACAGCAGGGAATATAGAAACTGTGTTCAAAGTAAACGGACAGAGAAACAAGAAACAAAGCTAGAATATTAAGAAAATAAATAAATAAAGCTTATGGAGGCCTGAAATGACAGCTGTGGAGAATGCAACAGATGCAGGGAATCTTCTCTGATGTATTACGAGAAGCCTATCAGAAAGGCCAATTAGACTCAGACAGGCCCAACCGTTTCAATTGCCCTCTAACAGGTTTGAAGAGGGAATTAACTGAGCCCCTATTCAATCTGCTCTCCCACCTGCAAGACTACAGTAGCTTTTTGCTGCTGGTGGTGTCACTAGAAACCAAAGCTTACCATTGCTCATTCAGCAGACATATTGCATTTTTAACAGAGCAATTTAATGTAATTTTTCTTACTGGAATAAAAAAATATTGATATTGTTTTCACACCAAATTGAAATAAGTTTTATACTTCTTCAAGTTCTGAAAAAAGCCAGCTGTGGAACTAAAATGGATTTGAACATTCTTTTGATGTAATAAATAAAATTTATATACATTTTACTGTAAATGGATTCCTTGGAGACGGCAATATTTCGAAGTGTATGTGTGTAGACTTCATTAGCAAGACATTGTTTAGGTAAATATCCGTATTATGTCTGATGCTTGACATTAACTGTAGCAACTTAACAAATAATAGCAATTAAACTTGGTTTTTTAATTTAACACAGCAAAACATTATTTTAATTTAACACAGCAAAACATTATTTCCTTTCAAAGTCACATTAGTCTCTAGTCATATCTACAGCATTTTATAATCAGCAAGAATAAAATTCTGCTTGCACACTGGTGCAAATTCAGAATAGCTTTTCACAAATTGCACCTACAAACCAGGTTTTGCCAAAAGGCTTCTGTGGGAGATTTACTGGCACTACAGTATTCACCTTCTGGGCGTAATGCTACCAGTAAGGTTTGCCCGACAAGTACGGGGCATTTAACGAGGATCTTGGTCTTCAGCAGTTAAAGATCTATAAAGTATTTTCTTCTGTAAGATTTGACTGACAAAGTGTATGTTGCTGACTCAAAACCACAAGGGCTTGTTTGGTTTAAAATGGAAAAAAAAAAAAACTGCCAATTTTGGAGAACAACCCTGGCCTTCCCTGCATTTAGTTTTGCTGATCCTTGAAGCTGCCTAAGTATTTAGTAGCTTAATACTTTTACATCATTTGCATCTTATGCTAATGAGATGAAGGGTAGCATTTTACTTGAACTGCTTTCTATTAGCATTGGTCTGAAAGGACACATTTAAAACCTCCCTCTAAAGGTATAAAATAAAAATCATGACACTTCAAGCCAATGAATTGGAAAATGTTTTCTCCTCATAGTAAAACCAGTATCAGTGTCCAGGTTTAGTCAATAGATCAACAGGCAATAGTTGTTAAATGTAAATAAAGCTTGTGACAATAAAGAATTCTGCAGAATAAGTATGTATAGACACCAAAACCTAGTAATACTTATCGCTTAGAAAAATTGCAGTATTTCTTTTGGTTTTAATTTGCACTATGAAAATTGCAGTAACTAAGTATGTGTTTCATCATATCACCAGTAACATTTTTTGTTTGTTTCAAACCAACTTTTATTTTATTTATTATGTTCTGAAACAAGAACATTGCTTTTCTTTAGCTCTGTGAAGCTAAATTAGAAAGCTTGTTTTCCCTCTACCTCCACTATGTAGTTTCTCATAAAACTACCTGGCAAGTGATTCCATGAAGAACTTTGGAAAAATACTTAGATTTAAGTATGCAAAAACCTGAATGGCAAAAAAATGGTTTCTAATTAGCTTGGTCATTCTTCACTATATTTGCATGGTAAACTGAAATAAATGCATGGTAAACTGAAAAACAATCCTAATCCTTGCTTTGGCTGAGACATATATGTTAAACCTCATTCCTACAGTTCAATCCAGATAGACAGCCTGCTCTGTCAGCATTTACAACCACCAGTGGCACTTTGCAGATGTATATTACCCACTTAAAATTACCCCAGGTTAGGAACTTCATAAAAGTACATACTAATCTCTGGAAAAAAAGAACATTTTGTATTGTATGAGTGCAGCGCTTAACATGATCTTTGTTTGTTTATACTTCAGGAAATAGTACTATAGTGTTGGGGTAACATTGTGACTTTTATTAGAAATACAGTAAAATACCCGAGTTACTAAATCAGCTGTTGTATTAGTACTTAGTATTTCGAAAGCATCCATGAAGAGTGGACAAAGCTGGGAAGCTGTGACTTCTGCGAAGTACCTCTTTCAAGTGTAGGACCCAGCACAGGACTCTACAGGGGTGGTTATGGCATGTCGATGCCTAAGTTGCAGAGAGGATAAGATGGAGGCCCAGCACGCATGTCCGAGGTGCAAAACATGAGCCTGGGCAGATCAGCTTCCCCCCAGCTCCAGCAGGCCCCCACTCAGGCTCCTGCTGATACACCCTCTGTGTCTGCCAGTACCACTCAGAGGACATCACTACTCTAGGGAACACCTCCATTTAAATACCAGCCAGGGTAGAGATTTCTCAGCACCAGGAAGGCCCCAAGCTTACTCTCTACAGAAATATGACTAACGCAAACAAGACCCCTCAGTGCCAAAGCTCCCCTTTTGACTTCCCTAATTTACTGCAGTTAATCTTTAGGCAAAACTAAGCACTACATTTTGTCTCTCTTGTAGACATTCTGACGAGTCAGCTTCTATTCCAGTGTTACAGTAAGCCAAGTACGCTCTAATCATCATCACGAACACTTCTAGCACTGCTGTTTCTCAATCTAGCTATACCTAAATATAGTTAAACCTCAGCCAGCTAGGCCACACTTAGATTTCTGGTTATCCAAAACAAAGCTTTCTTTGTGAGCCATGTTTATTAATGAAAATGCCTTGATTACCCAGATATATTTCTCCATCCTTCATGATGTTTAGATAATGATGTTGGCTTTATTATCTCTTACAGACTAGCATTTCTACAGTGAGCTACGTTGCCAGTAAACAGCTGGCATTACTGCGAACAATTGTCTTAAAATGAAATTAAAGTACACATTTGGGAAACATAAAAATATCACGGTGAGTGAAACCGTGTTATTAATGTTTGGCTTCCCCTCGGTTTTATCAAGAAGATGCCCCAGAGAAGGTGAGGAGTGACTGGCCGTCCCTGCGTTGCCTTGCAGGCTGCTTGGGCAGGAGGCAGGCCGGGAGCCGGTGGAGGAACGGTGACCTCTGCAGGTCGCGCCGGCCGCCTCCTGCCCCGACTGCGCCAGCTGGAGCCTGGGTTCTGCTTTCATCTTCCAGAAATTAAAACAGAGAAAATTAGATGCGTATTTGATGATGACATAGCAACATAAAATAAACTAGAAAACACAGGCACGTGTTAATTTCAGAAATAAACGTTCATCTTTGAGAAGTCAGAAAACAATACATCAAAGGACAGAAACTTCAAAGCACTCTGTAACTTCAAAGCACTGCACCGACATTAATAAACACTTAGGACATGTCTGTGAGGTAGAAAAAGATTTCCTTTTTAAATGCTTGTGTAAACAGAGCACAGAGATTGAGTGATTTGCCCAAGGACACAAGTTAGTAGCAAAACTGAGATTGCATGTCAGAAATAACTGGCTCAAGTCTCCCAGCTACAGGTGGGTTAAATCAGTTCCCTACATGGACACTTACTCAGTGGAGGCCAAGAGAGCGCTCTTTCCTATCAGTAGCATCACCTGCCCTTTTTAAGGCGTGCCCTAAAGTCTACCGTGTTGTTTTCAGCTGAATATCCTCCCACAAAGTCGGTGCTGAGTATACGTAGATCTAGCTGAATTAAGGTAGTCTTACCTGTACACAGAGTCTTCCTCCTGCATTTAACAATGATATTAGAGCTTAAGTGGTCTATGTGAACATTTCCAGTATTTCTCTGTCACAACTATGTATTCACTACAGGCTTCTTGACAACACACTGACTTAAAATACAATCAGCACACCTAGAGTGTGAAGATTCATGGATGACACTGCTGAAGCTGAACCTGCACTAGTACCAATCACAATTCTTTACTACATCCTTCTAGCCTAAAACATACCATTTCCTCAATGCATATAAAAGCTTATCTGCTATACACCCGTACTGCAGAACACAAAGATCCTTAAGTGCCATCTGACAAAGATGGAAGCAACCCCCACCACTTTTTTCTCAAAATAACCTAATAAGGAACAGTCCTTGGATACACAGAGCTAAAGAAGCCAGCGGAAAAAAAAAGTGGATTGTGAAGTACTTAGCAAGAAGAAAAAAACACATTATGCCTCTCAGAAAACAAATAAATGTAAAAGACAACAAAGAAGGCCAAAGATTTGCCTCTTCCTCTCTCCAATTTATTTCTTTTCTTAGATATTCAGTAATACTAAATTTTGCCGTTCTTATTTTTAATGAAGAGCTTCCTGGTGATCCCACATGTTTGTGGTCTCATGCACTTCATCAAAGGAGAAGAGATGTGGAACTTTAATATATTTCCCTTCTCTAAAACATTTACATGTCAAATAAATAGAGCTAATAAGTTTAAAAAATATAAACAAAAAGCATGCTTCAAATAGCCAATTCCAAATCTCTTCTCAACCGTTTGGGTTTTTAATCTTTTGTTTAAAGTCATTGTTGGAACAAAAGCTTAATTCTAAAACTAGTTAAAATATTAATTAAAAGATAAAAGCTTTTAAAACATAGTTTCTAAACATAACTCCATGCAAGCTTCCAAAATCTTATGGTCAAATGTGATTCTTGTTTTAAGACAGAATTTCCTAATAAGTCACATACTCATAATGAAACTTTTTTTAAAAAAATTGATTATTATATTTTGAAGGCTGATTTGCATCTAGTAACAAGTAATTTGCTGCATATTATTTTGCCAAAATAAAGTCCCACAGCGACTCTGAAAGAGATGCTGGCAGCATATATTGTTCAAATGTTCCTCCTCAAGGCCAGTTAGGAGTACTGCACCCTTTCATTTGTACTGTTTACTAGTAAAATTTCTGTATTCAGAACACTAGGACATTACTGTCATACTAACAGACTCGTAAAGAATATCACAATTTCTGTTTCTAAATTTTTCAGGAGTTCCAAAAATTCTTGTCCTGTCTGCATTAACGATACTGCTCAGCACTCACAAAACATTCTCCATTGCCAGAACTCAAAACTTTCTTGTGAAGATATCAAGTATTGCTATCTCTGTTTTGCATGGGAACAATAATAATGATGACATAAAGATCCCATTTCACCAAACTTTAAGTAAGGACTATTAATTTACTCAAGCCATGAATAGATTTTCAGTACTTTAAGTCAAATCTGAAGACTAAATAACTTGCAGATCACAGGCCCAGTCACGCAGATTTGGGAACACAATTCAGACCTCCTAACTCCCAACAATAAACCATAGTTTTCCATGTTATGCATTAACAATCCTTAGCTAAATGACAAAGGTTTTGCTGTTCTTGGTGTAGTGCCCTTCTTTGCATTTCAGAGGAATTACTGGGCTCTTAAATTGGCTGCCAAATTTGCTGACTTGGTAACTGGCTGGCTTTCAAAATATATATTAAAAGTCTTGCCTTTCCTGGCTATTTCTTCAATAAAACTTTTTTTTTTTTTAATAGAGTAAGCTTTGCAATCTTATAAAACTAAAGTCAACAGAAAAAAATTAAAAATCTTATCAGTCACATTGTACATGCTGTTAAAGAAAATACATGCAAAGGCAGCAGGACCCAACAGAAAGGGCACTGAACTAAGAAACAGATGGCAAAATGTGCCATTTGCTTAAATAAGGTCAAGCTTTCAGCTTTTCAGCTCATTTTTACTTCTAGCTCTTACAGAACTCTAATATCAATTTCTCTCTCAATTGGTTTCAAAATGTGTAGATGATTAATATTTTATTTCCTTCTCTCCAGGAGGAATTTTAACACCAATAAGTTAAATTAATTACAGCTAGATTCAAAGGTCCTACACCCATATTGAAAACTATACATACTCACAGATTAGAAACTCTATTTAATTACACTTAAAATGCTGCATACTGAATCACACACCTTAATCCACCTCACGTAAAAGAATGAAGTTCCAGACAGACTCCAGGTTACAGCAGGAACGACAAGCTAAACAGCCTTTAAGTTAAATATACCTCATAGACTGAAGTTGTAACTCATATTAGAAAGGCTGGATCACTTTTTATAACTAGCTGCTTACACAGTTTATTTTTATCTAGGTCTTCATGTTTTCATTTCATTATATTATAGGGCTTTCACCTACACAGCTGGCAATGTGTACTCTTTCATTTAAGATCATACAAGGTACGTAATCATGGCAACAGTAACTATGCTGTGAATTTTCTTTTGTCATGTTTAATAGACTGGTCATCTAGGCACCTACAAAAACCAGCTTGGCCAGAGGAACTGAGGAACTTGATAAACAAATATCTTCTATGCAAATATCAGATTCACAAAATTATTTTCTTCTTCATAATTATGCATAAAAAATCTGGAAGAAGTCTTCCAAGTGGAGTATCTTTACATATCACAGATTTTTGTTTTGTTATTGAACTTCACTTGTTGCTAAGGAAGAACAGAGAAGATCAAAGGACTTCTAACAACTAGAAAACCGAAGGTGAGGGAGTTTTTATTTCCTTTTCATTCTTTAAAGATTTATCACTGAACTGCAACAGTTGTTGATTGATAGTTCTACAAAAAGAATGTGTAAAGCGATGTGAGCCTGCTTTGCTATTTCACATTTAACTTCAAACACCAAATAGCTCAATTCATGTTCTGATTATCAACATGATCATGCATACAAGTAACCTGTTTACAAATCCATATGCAATTGAAGTCCTAAGGACTAAAAAAGAAGAGCTGGCAGAAGGCATAAACGACCCAGACCATCTTCTGAACTGGCTGATAGACAATGGTATTTTTAGCCCAGAAAAAAAGATGGTCATGAATTTCTACAGGACACGAACACAAAAGAACTCACGAATTTTAGACATATTGATTTCTCAAGGTGAACGAGCCTGCAGGCTCTTTTTTTATCCATGTTTAAAGCAAGTGGAGCCAAAACTTTATAGCAAGATGAGAAAATATGTCAGTGAAGTAAATGAAAGCATTGGAGATGCTAGAAGGCAACTGATTGGATATTTACTCGAAAAAGACAAGTTTTGGTTTGAAAACAGCAGTGAATGGCACCAGGAAAAAAACCACAGTCCTAGAAGAAAAAATCAGGAATGGGCTATTAAGAAGGAAAAAGCAGAAACTCAACTTTCAAGAGCAGCAAAACCTAGAAAAAATTCTGCTGATGTTGGCATCTTTGATGCAGTTGCTAAAGGCTATCTTTCTGAGTTAGAGAAAACATTGAAAGATAATGATATAAATGCACTAAACTCTTCAAGAGAAACACTTCTGCATGTTGCAGCCGCCAATGGACATCTAATGATAATGGAGTACTTGATCAGCAAAGGTGCAAAGATAGATGTGAAGGACAAGGAAGGCAGAACACCACTGCACAGGGCTGCTGAGAAAGGCCATGATGATGCAGTGAAAGTGCTTCTCCGACATGGCGCTTTTATGTACGGTTTGGATGCAGAAGGCAAGACACCACTTCATTTGGCTGCACAGAATAACCACAGTCACATATTGAAGATGTTCCTGAAAGAAGAGGCAAGAAGCTATAGGAACCAGCACAACTTTTTGCACATGGCAGCTCTTAAAGATGAGAGCGGTGTGGCAAAAATGCTTTTAAAGGCTGGTGCCTCCACTGATGGAAAGGATGAAAAAGGATGGACTGCTCTCAGTTACGCTGTTTCTCAGGGGTCTGAAAATACTGCGAAAGTACTGCTAGCAGCTGGAGCCAGTGTTGATTCCAACATGGTTGAAAGAGCCTTCAACAGCAACCACCCATCCATCTTCAAAACACTACTAGAATATTCTAAAGATTTGTCATCTGACATAATGGAGTCAGCTCTTTTTAGAGCTGTACAGAAAAATCTGCATGGAATCGTAGCAGCTGTAATTGACAGAGGTACAGATATAAACGTTTACAATGAAATGCAGTATACTCCTTTACTCCTGGCATGTGAAACAGGCAAATTTGAATCAGCAAAAGTTCTCATCGAAAAGGGAGCAAACTTTGGAATAAAGACTCCTGCTTCAGACACAGCTTTGCATCTTGCAGTTCAAGCTGGGGCTGCTTCCATCGTAAATCTGCTTCTGCACAAAGGGATGGAAACTAACCTTATGAACCAAGCCAATGAAACCCCACTCCACATTGCTGCACTTCATAATAAAGGAGCATTAGTTGGCCTTTTAGTTAATGCTGGGGCCAAAATTGACGCTGTCACTAATGAGTTTGTTACTCCCCTGCATATTGCAAGTCGAAGAGGTAACACTGATGTTGCCCAACAATTGTTGCACCACAAAGCCCATGTTAACGTTAAGGATAAGCAGTCAAAATCCCCTTTACATTTTGCTGCTGAAAGAGGAGACAAAACAATGGTAGAGATGCTTCTGAACGCCAAAGCGGACCCCAACACACAAGACAAAGAGAAAAAGACTCCCCTGCACGCTGCAGCTCTGAGAGGACATCTCAGTGTCGTGAAAGTTCTGTTAGCTAGACAGGGAAGATGTGGAGTTAAGGACATGGATGGATGCACTCCAATGCACTATGCAGCCATTAAAGGAAACACAGAGATCATAAAAATTCTTCTAACATCAGGGAAAAATAAAAATATTGATGATAGAAACATTTGGAGAAAGACTGCACTGCATATCGCAGCGGAATATGGACACAGTGACTTGATAAATCTATTGCTGAGCCACGGGGCGGTCATTAATGCCTTAGACAGCAGCAAGAATACCCCATTGCATTGTGCGTGCAAGGCTGGTCATTTTAATGCTGTAAATTCCCTCATAAACTGGTCACAAGGAGATAAAGCAAACTTACTAGCTGCTAATAGTCTCAAAAAGACCCCATTGCAAGTAGCAGAATGTAATAAAACAGAAAATCAGGCTCAAATTGTAACACTTTTGAAAAAGAAAATGTTAATAACAAAATGAAGATGTAAAGAAAAGACTTCTAAATTTAAATGCAGAATTCTCTTTCAATGTAATTTGGATAGTACTTTTGCCCAGTATGATTAAGAATTCTGCTAGGGCAGTCAGAGTTAAGTTAACAATCAAAGCTGGCCATGGAAAAAAAGGATCTTAAAGACAGTGTTGAACTTCTAAGTATTGATTAGCCTTTTGCTTCTCTCACGAATCTCATACTTGGAACCTATTTAAAAAGCACCAGTCTTAAACTCATTGTGTATGACATCCACTAGTAGAAATAAAGATTTACAGAAAAAAAAGATACAAAATAACTTTTTATATATATGTGGCTATTAGCTTGTATAGGTAGCTTAGTTAAGCATTGTTTGGTAAAATCAAATTTTATAAAGCCATCTATTATGAATAAGGAGACATCTGCATCCTTAAGGATATAGAGCATAGAGATGTTGGAGTCGATAACACTAGTTTTGTTTAGCTTGTGCAGACCTAAATGCAAAGGTGCTGTCAAAAAGATCGATTAGCTCTCCCTTTCAGTCCAGCCATGCATGCCTGCTCCAGGTTATATGCCTGAGCTGATCCAACTTATTCCACAGCTATAACTGAACCAGAGGAGAAGCAGGGTAGCAAAGAGCTGAACAGCACTGGCTCTCCTGAGAGTAATATAGTATTAGCTTGGTTTATGCTTGTTGTAATTTTAGTCCAAATCAGTTTGCCTCACATGGGGCACCAATTGCCGCAGCACAAACAAGCTAGGGAGTGACAAAAGACTTTACCATCAGTCAGGTTCTACTGTCCATGCCCTTTCTCTATAGTCCTGAGGCCAGATCACTCAGCTCCTTGTCTCTGCTACCTCTGTGTTCTTCCTTCTCCAGGCTCCTCCTCCATCCAGCCTCCCCTCCCACACTCCTCAGGGCTATTAGCGGAATGAGCTACAGCTGCACATCGTCCATGTCAACCAACCCACTGCCTTCGAAGCAAGGCTACAGCTGCATATTATCAATGTTAATCAACCCACTGCCTTCATTCCTCTATGTATGCTTATTACAGTATTGCTCTCTGAGCTAATTGGAGATCAGAAGACATCTCCCTGCAAATTTACAAGTGTGGGGTTGCTCTGTTCTAGCTTTAATAGATTCATTCCCCATGCTAATAAATCCTATCAAGAGGCTTGGTATAAACCAACTAGAGGAGTAGTGTGTGCTCAGAACTCTCCTAATGCCATGATGTCTAATAACACTATTACGTCCCTGCCCATGGCAGAGTGTTGGGACTAGATGATCTTTAAGGTCCCTTCTAACCCAAACCATTCTACGGTTCAGTATTGGACTGGACCCTCTTTAGACATTTCTGTTTTATAGCCTATGACATGGCATTGACAGATCCTGAGATTGTAACAATTATTTTTCTGTCTTTCTGCATGCAATGCTATGTCTAGATTTTCCTCATGCAATGGTATGTCTAGATTTTGTGTTTTTAAGTAGAGATAATGAAAACAATCATATTTGCTGTTTATTAATTTCACCTTCAAATCAATTCCAGCACAAAGATATTCAGAATAAAAAGGTTACAACAGAGTTTATTGGTTCAAAATACTCGTATTGTCATCTCTTAAAACAGAAAAGCTTTCTTGAGTCGATGGAAGATTCTCTGTGGTCATTTTCTACACAGCGATAATCAGCCCTCCTGGCTCTTCACACCTCCCTTCAGTACACGATTAGAAGGCCAGTTACCACAAAGGGCCAAATACTTCTTGTGAGGTGAAAGACAGACTTAAGAGCGTATGAGAGTAAACCTGTGATTTTTATAGCTCTATTTACAACACTTCAACCCGACCCACACAACATCCCACTGCCGTCACGTTCCAGACGAACGAAAAGCCACAACCGCACGCTGGGAGGCACACAGAGGCCAGAAACACCGACACCTGCGGCACGATGCACCGCCACAGGGTCCCTCTTCAACCAGGCCAGGCCGGGCCGGGCCGGGCCCGCCGCGGGCGGCTGGCTAAAGCGCCGCCAGCCGGGACAGGCGACTGCCGGACGGGTCCCGCCGCCCCGCGGCCCTGAGGCAGGGCTGCCCACCCTCACGGGGCTGACTCCCCGGCGACAGCGGCCTGGGCGGGTTCCGACCTCCCTCTGCCGCAGCCCTACTCTTCCTCCCCCCGCAGGCCCCCGCGCTCCCCCATGCCTGCCTGACACCCACCCCTCTCCCCCGCGCTCGCCCTCAGCTGCCCTCGGCGCGCCCCGCCTACCCCTGCGCCATCTCTCCGCCTCCGCCCCGGCTTCTCCTCAGGGCGCGGCTTCACCAAGGGCTACCGCGCACGCGCCGCGCCCCGTTCCCGCCCAACCGCCGCTGCCGCGTCTCGCGAGATCGTCGGGGCCGGTGTCATGGCAGCGGCTGCTGAGGAGCTGGAGGTGGATATCGAAGGGGACCCGGCAGCTGTGCCTGGAGAGACGGCGCCCGGGTGAGTGAGGGCCGTTTGGTGGGCTGGTAGCTCTGCCTCGGCGGTAGCGCTGCCCCTTCCTCCCGCGGCGGGCAGGGTTTGTGCGAGCGCGGCGGCAGTTTGCCTGAGGAGGCGGTGGGGGGGGCTGCCACTTTCTGAGGTGCTGCCCGGGGTCCCGGCCGCCGTCGGGCCTTCCCGCCGCCTCGGGGGAGAGACCCAGGGGTCTCGCTGAGGGGCCCCGGGGCGCGGGGGCTCGGGGGCGGCGGTGTGGAGCGTCACCGGGCAGAGCGGGGGCCGCGGGGCCTGCGGAGCCGCTGAGGTGAGTGCAGAGCCGGCGCCGTGGGCCCTGCGGCCCGCGAAATGGGGCGCTCGGCGGGAGTGCTGGGAAAATCCTTTGGGATACGCAGCCCGAAGGAAGAACCTGCGTGGCATAACGGGTGGTGAACTTGTGGGCACAGGGGGTTCAGACAGCTGGACGTGGGAAGGTTCAGAAAACTGGTTGGACAACATCATGGTAAGGGGTCTGTAAACGTGCCGAAGTGAGTGAAGCAGCTGTAACTCCAAACCTGGCTATTACACAGGCTGGGAGAGGCTGAGGGATTGTGCCAGAGGCAGTGGCCGCTCGCACGCTATCCTAGCGCAGCACCTGCCACCGCAGGAGGTGGACTGCTGGCCAAAGGGGACTCCTCATCTGGCCCATCTCTCGACATGCTCCAAAATACAACAAACAGGACTTGTGTTGGTTTCTGGCTGTACATGGGGATTTATCCTTACCTCTAAAGAGGGGTTTGAACTGCTGATGCAAAGCGGTTTGGAGTAGCAGCTGAATTTAATTTACTAGCGTTGGAAGGGATATAGGGCTAACGAGTCTTTAGAGAAGTCTGAATGTTCTAGAAGCAAAAGATTTTTGAAAACGAGTAATTACGTGAATTACTAAGGAGATTTTATGCTGCATTAAAGTAGGAGACAGTTGATCAATGACCTTAATCAGTGACGAATTTCTAAAACTAATAAGTAGTTATTTACAGAAAAGATCAAGTACAATCTGAAGTCCCTCAGAGCACTAACAACCCTGTACGGTAGGATTCTATTAAACCTCATGTAAGTATGAGCTTTCCTCGGGAAGAAAACAGGTTTGTCTTAAGAACAGGGTGGTTTTACCTTATTGGGGGAAAAAAGCAGAAATGTCACGTGGAGATAATACAACTCAGTAAAACTTCTAATATTCAAAAATGCAGTTCTTTATTTGTCCATAAAATTCTGTTTTCTTTCATGTGTGTATTTTTTACATAGTCACTTTTGCTTTTAGTTTTTCTGGATGAGAATTTTTACTATTCAGGGTTTCACTGGTGTCTTGTACAGTCCGCAGTGAGATAGGTGAGGAGTTGCTACTGAGATTACTAAAAAAGATGATTTACTGAAGGGGGGATTTATGCTGCATCTAATGGAATACAATAAGAGGGTAACATTATATAAGTCCGCAATATAATAATTTAGTTTTAATATCTAGTTCTGTCATCTTCTGTTAATGTTGTTATCTACTATATCTTTTTTTTAACTCTGACAGTGTTAATTTTGTTTGAATATGTTTGCGTTGTTTTGAATGCTGGAATCTTTTTCAGAGATGATGAAAACACAGCTTCAGGCCTGCTGCAGGATCATTATCTTGATTCATCTTGGAGAACTGACAACAGTCTCGTAAGTATTTTCTAAATGAATGGTACTTCTAGCAAGGTTATCAGAACTTCTGTTTCCTCCATTCTCTTCTCTCCATGTATGTGGTCTTTCAGGTTTTTAAGCAGTCCTGTTATGTATTGATTCTTGATGCTCAAGTAACACATGACAGAATTCAAGTATTAAAACATACTTGCATTGTTTGCAGCCATGGACGTTGGATAGCAGCATTAGTGAAGAAAACAGGGCTGTCATTGAGAAAATGTTGATGGAAGAAGAGTATCCTTTTGCCAGTTTGCTTGTATGTTTTTCCGTAGAACAACAAAAAACACGCTGTTTCCAAAGGAACTGGACGAACCTTTTCTTAAGATCACTGAAGCACTGTCATCTTATAGGTAGACTGCAGAAATCAGGGAGGACCCCTGAATTAATCATCTAGCTACCTGAAGCTTCCTCTGATGCTTCTGATTCTTCAGAAAATCAGTCCAAAGCTTGTAGACTTAAGCTGGCGCTGGCACCAAAACCAGCAATATTTGTCTCCACTTCCACTGCTTGTTCAGTGCCACCTCTGGTGTTGTGCTGATGCGGCTATTTGTGTGGCTTCATAGTGAACCTGGTCAAACAGCTGATCTGGCTAAAAATAGCTAGTTCTTTTTGCTGGATTGTTCTTCACTTGGGCTGGTTTACTGTCTGATTTTGTCTGGCAACATTCATACTTCTGCCAGTGTGCAAGATGAAAACAGGAATGAGGAGCTGCTGCTTTTTATTTTTCTTTTTTAAGCAGTGTTTGCTTAATTAGTCTTACCAGTAGTAGCCTCTATGGCTTAAGTTGGCCTTGCCAGCTGCTAGGTAGGTTATAGTAATAGAAATCATGGGCTAATTTATTTTCATGCTCTTTTTGAAGTTGCGTATAATAATATACAGTAATAGAGAAACAAGAAAATAAAGCAATTAAAGTTTTCCTAATAGAATGAATTATTGAGACTTAATTTGAAAGTAAATAATTTTCATTGTGCTGGTACCTTATCTATATTTTCTAAGACAAAAAAGAGAAATGCTGTTGTAGAAACAGGATACCCAGTTTACTGCAGGTAAAATGAGTGTGGGGATTCAGAAGTCAAATGTCACTTCCTTGTGCGTTACACCATTTCACACACTTCTACTAGTTTATTTCAGTTTTGAAAGCAGTGCATATTTGCTTCTACATGCTGAATAATTATGAACCAGTGTAATTTATATGATTATTAGAATTTTCATGTGTACAAATATCTCTGATGTTTTGAAAACTTAACTATTTCAGATATTATTTATCTAATAAATCACTTTCTGAAAAAATATGGCTCAATCAAAAGGAAGTGGAGAAAAGATCTATGAAAAGGTAAGCTGTGTTCTGGCAAAAATTATCAGTTGGATGAGAAGAAATGAAAAGTCCTTCCAGAATAAGGTGGTTTGCTGAGATACACAACAGCATCACAATTATTAATTTTTATTTTCACTTTTTTTTTATTTGCAGCCCACATAAGAAAACTGGAAAAGTCATGTACGTACATTTTAATGAGTGTGTTGCATTTTTAAGTGTGGCATCTGTTTTTTATTAAGTTAACAGATACTACTTAAAAAAAACCCCAAACCTTACAGTTCCTTAGTTCCTTTCTGTTTGGCTGTGCAAAATTGTTTAAGAGACCTTTCAATGCAAAGAAATATTGCCGTCTGTAGTAACTGGCTTGTAGTAAACTATTTTGTTTCTTGTAGCACAGTGGTCCTTCTGAAAAAAAACCTTGTTAATTCTAGTCAGCTTTCTTGCCTGAACTTTTCTGTTTGCTGCTTCTGTGTATTTCTATACCATTAGTTGCCGGTGAATATTGTGTTGCCTTGCCATCTTCCTTTGTGATGGAGATGCTGACATAATTCTCAATATTTTATTTATCAGTCACATTCACGTTTACCTTGAGTTTTACCGAAGATGGGGAGTAGTCTTCCTGTCAGAAGTTGCCTTCAGTTGCTGGGATTTGAGAATACATGTTTTTAAGAAAGCACTAACTTCTGCTTCCTGTTTTTCAAGGGTGCGATCACCTACAAAATCAGCTAGCTACTCGTTGAAGTGGACATCTGAAGAGAAAGAACTGTTTGAACAAGGACTGGTAAGTTTCTTTATATAGGTAGTATTTTGAATAGAAGTCATTAGTTTATCTTAAATAAAATAATATTTAATATAAATAAGCATGTTATATTTATCTGTTTCTGCTTTTATACTTCTAATGTGTAAAAATAATTGCCATCTACAAAGACTGTAATGATAAATCAGACATATTGATGAATCCCCCCCAAGATGATTTTGTTTACCAGATTTTGTTCATGTGGGGCTGACTACAATTTGAGATCACAAACTTCAAGTACACAGCTTTATGGATTTTACAATCATAATGCTTTAGTTAACTACAGGAAATATAATGTGTTCTTGAGGCCAATCAGCTAATAAAGTGAAGTCCTTTAACTACTGTTGTAAGGTTTTTAAAGTATATGGTGGTACAGTGCTGAGTGTTTGCTTTGTCAAGCACAAATTTGTTTCAGTAGAATTCCTTGGGTTAGTAGGCAGCATAATTCACCATGTACTTCAGCTGGGTGAAGATGATCATCTAGTCAGGCAGAATAGCTATAATTCCTACTGTTGGATGCAATTTTCTTGGTACAATATGGATAGTGTGGTTCTTTACTGTGGGTTTGTGTTACTGTTTGTACCTTTGTATGTATTTTTTTGAATTTTTTGAATTGAATAATTGAGTTTTTAAACTCTTTTGGCACATAAAGTGCAGTGTCTGGTATGTTACAGTTTGGGTAATTTAAATGTGCTTTGTTGTGCTAGGTGAAGTTTGGCCGCCGGTGGACGAAAATTGCCAAGTTGATTGGAAGTCGTACTGTTCTACAAGTAAAGAGCTATGCTCGGCAGTATTTTAAGAACAAGGTAAGCAGCGTATCTCTGTATTGGCAAAAGGGCTGTTGGGCAAGTGTGCTGTTGTACACATAGCTTGGTTTAAATCTGTCTTCTCAAGGTACTGCTGCTAAAAGTATGTACTCTATTTATTCCCATATTCAGAGAAGTGGAATATGCTTATTTGCAGACTTAAATATGAAGTCAGAATTGATTGCAAATTCCTAGAATGGCTTCATTATTTTTATTGTTGGCATAAATAAATAAATGTATACACTTGTAGTCTCTTATGCTGTTGGTCGTTCGTCTGAAAATACTTGTTTTCCACTATACAGCTGTGTGTTGTAGTTTTAGCTTTAGCCTTATTTGAGACTTAGGGAGAGTTTTAAGAAGGAATTACTACTGTTTAGGTTTATTTGATTATTAATGATTTATTTTCATTTGAATAGAAATACATACTAATTCACACTTGGGCTAGAAGTATACCTATAATGCTGTGTATAAGTCAATTGTGATAGATTAAAATGTATTAAAAGGATGAGATGAGGAAGAAACGCTTCAGAATATCTGCTGTTCAAGTAAAATAGTTCCAATTATTTGAGAGTCAGAAGGATCGTTTTGTTTTTCCCTCCTAAAAATACTTTGTATTTTCCTAAGGCAAAAAATGGTGACTCTCAAAAAGAAGAGCAAAGTCAGCGTGGGAGCAGCCTTCCCATTGAAGATGGGATAAAGGTAGAAGCATGGTCATCTGGGGTCTTGAGAGGCCGTGCAGACCCCAATCTGAATGCTGTGAAAATTGAGAAGTTGTCAGATGATGAGGAAGTAGACATAACTGATGACATGGATGAAATACTTTCTCCTACCTTCCAGCAAGAAACTGGAAAATCTGAATCATCTATTTCAAAAAGTCCAGTTGAAGAAACAAAGGGAGTGGAACATGCGTTTTCACCTGTGGGACACAGTTCTGCAGCTTCTTTACCTAAAGAAGATCCTCAACATACCAAGCAAGATACAGTGGATGCCTTAGTATTTCCAGGTGTCGCTGCAACATGTTCTCAGCACCTGAATGGTGATAAATCTGTGAGTTTAGATTACCACCAATACAATAATTTTATTGAGAAAGCTGAACAAGGCAGACTAGTAACATCTCATGGTACTAGACCGGTAACTGACCAGGAGCTTAATGAGGAACAGAGAGACCTGGCTGATAATGGATTGCTTTTTCCTTCTCCCTGCCAAGTGGATGAGGATCATCAAGAAGAAGCAGAGGAGCTTAAGCCACCTGATCAAGAAGTGGAGGTTGACAGAAGCATCATTCTAGAAGAAGAAAAGCAAGCTATTCCTGAATTTTTTGAAGGGCGTCAGGCCAAAACACCAGAGCGTTATTTGAAAATTAGGAATTATATTTTGGATCAATGGTAAGATGCAATAATTATGTTTATTGAAGTAAGTGGTGAGGATGATTTGTGTCCTGCTTTGTTGTAGTTAAAACACTGCTTAGTACTAACAGCTTGCTTCTGAAAAGAGTAAAATTAATTTTATGGTGGCATTATAAAGATTGCCAGTGAACAGCTCTGATTATTAATGCTTCTTTTGAGTCTTCCCAGGTTTTTTCCCAGCATTCTGGAAGCTAAACAATAAAAATACTTGAAAGTGTTATGAAAATGAGTAGTGTCCTATACCAGAACAGGCTGCATCCATTTTGGTTATGTTAATTTATTACAATTTTTATCATCTTGTAAGAATGCATATATGGTTTTAATAAATCGTTCCTCAAAATAACTGATTAAATTAATTCGGTAATGAGGTCTGTAGCATTGTAGGTACTGCCTTTACAGAAGGCAGCTAGAAGAAATAGTCTGTGCTAGAGCCAATAATGTTGACCAAAATAATGCTTCAAATTAAGAATCAGTTTGGAGTAGTGCTTGCACACTTGAATATTTTATATTCCATCTTCAAAGAATCCGTTTAAGGAACTGTAGTGATTGGTGGGAGCCAGTTCAATACACAGGTTATTCCATTAGCAGTTCAGTTCTGCGTGTTTGTGTCTGTTAGCTTGCTTTTAAGTAGGCAGAATTGCTGAGTTTAACTCTGCCCTTGTTCACTTATCTTGTGTATTGACAGCTTATTCTAGTTGCAGAGAAACTCTAGAATTCTGTACCGGAGAAGTGTTGAGCTGAAACAATTCAGTATCAGTTTAAAAGCAAGTAATAAGTGCATAAAGAGTGAAAACAGGTTTATTTATTACATCGAGGAATCCTGTGATTATATGAGTTATTTAAACTAATCTAATGAATACATTCTATCAGTTTAACTTACAAGTAATTCATTGCTTCCTGGCACCAGTCATGTCAAAGAGTTTATTTTAACACATGGGACATAAGTTTCACTCTGCATAAGTACGGATGTGTGTGAATAACCCTAAAATAAATTGCGTTTTGTGAAGTTTCTTTTTTTGCTGTGATTGCCCTGCACAGTGGTGTGCATTGCGGAAGGAAAAAAAACACTTCAGTGGCTCCTCTTAACCTCAGCTTAAGCCACACAATTCCTTCCTCCTTCCATGATTTGTTTTACTATTTGACAATGTGCTATACTTTATTTTAGGGAGAGATGTAAACCCAAATACCTGAATAAAACTTCTGTACGTCCAGGCCTGAAGAACTGCGGTGATGTTAATTGCATTGGACGGATCCACACCTACTTGGAATTAATAGGAGCAATTAACTTTGGCTGTGGTAAAGATATTTTTATTGGAATCAATTCGGAACACATCTCTTGTTTGACTGTCAGTTTTTTTTTATTAAAATGAATGTTTTCATGTGAAGACTAAACGTTAAGGTTAGTAGATGTGTCTTTAAAAGAAAAGTCATAAATTCACTTCATTGAAGCATGGATGACTGCACTGTATCAGAATCAAGCATCCATGTGGATAATCTTCCAGATTCTCTGTACTCTTAATGTCTTAAATAGTACTTGTTGTTACATTTAAGTTCTGAAGAAGACAGTCTTTCTTTGGACTGTGTTTAGTATATTTGTGTTCCAGCCTATATGGCCATAGCCCATTTTGGTGCTAATGTTGAAGGACTACTTAATGTTAGGGTGTACTGCTGACACAGAAGGATACCCATTAATCCTTACTAGGAAGGACCTTCTGAGAAGATTGTCTCTCATGACCTTTGAAAATCTTAAGGAGTTTGTAACCTGCTTACAAGATTATGGATTTTTGGTTTTACACAAGACCTTTTCTCTTTTCTTCCTCTTCCCCCCACCCTCCGCCCCCTGTTTACCACACGCCAGCTGCATTTTTTTTGTTTTGTTCTTTTCTTTGTCTGGTGGATTTTTTTCCTGATACTTGCTGTATCTGAAATTCTGCCCTCCTTCCACATATGACAGAATTCAAGTTTTGTTTCTTTTTGCCAACTGAATTATAACTGCTTCCTAAATAAAAACCAATGTCTTCATCCTCAGGGCTAGTTTTTTACAAGATTCAAACATTAAAATTAGGTGATATGTTAAAAGCATATATGTACACCTGTAACATAGAGTTATAAAATACTTATATGTAAATTCTAAAACTACATATAAGTTTTATAGTCTCTGGGTTGATTTTGGTCTGAAGCTGAATGACAGTCACCTAGGAGAGTAGCAATGTCCTGCAGATACATTTCGTCTGAAGTAAATGTTACTAAAAATAACAGTAAGGAAGGAGGTTTTCCTGTCTTAAAAATGCTGTGGTAGTGGGCGAGGGCTATATCATCAGTCAGTAATGTGACCAAGAGATGTCTATTCACTGTGGGCTTTTTGTTGCTTTTTTCTTTATGGCATTTGTTGTTAACGTCGTACCTATGTCATTCTTGGGTCTGTACCAGTAGTAAGTGGCTACATACTTTACTGAAGCACAGTGCATCTCTCTTCTGTATCTTGTAGAACAGGCTGTCTATAACCGGCCCCAACCAGCTGATAAAACACGATCCAAAGAAGGCAAAGACACAGTGGAGGCATACCAGCTTGCTCAGCGCTTGCAATCCATGGTACGTTCTGGTAAAGGGGCGGTGGGCAGCAGAAAGCATTCAGTGTGAAGAAGGTCTTCTCATTTTCAAGCTAGGGCATGTCAGGAAACATCTTCCTCTCGTTCAGTTTGCAGTTTCATTAGTATGCCCTGTAATTTGAGTGTCAGTCTGAGTAAAAGTTCTGCTGTCTGAGAGGTGTCTGCCCTAACGTCAGCTATCTTACACGCTTGATTTCTGTTCAGGTACTTCACTACGACTGTGTTTCAGTCTTTTCCCTCAGCCCTCACCCGTTCCTCCCCACCTCTCTGTAATCTGTTAGCCTGAATTAGCCAGAAACTACTGGATTGCAGTGGTAGTATGTAATTAACTTGCTTCCATTTTAACAGTTAGGTACGGTAGGTATATGATATGGCTTACAGAGAGCCTTATGCACACAGTTAAGTGCAATAGTAACACATTTATAACCACGTGAACTACCAAGGCTTACCAGGTTTAATTTTCATATTCACATTTAACGTAGCATTTTTAAAGTACTTCACAGCAATATAAATCGATTGATGAGAGGATAACTAAATCAATCCCACTAAAAAAAAATAAATTGAAATGTAAAGAACTGTAATGTACACTAGATGTAAACATACTGGGTTTATAGCTTTTTGTATTGTCTGAGCTATAAATCAGAGCTGGATAATAATGTGCTGTTGCTGTCAGAAATGTTGATGATCCATGGAACATCAACCAGGTGTTATGGTTTACAGCCTTAAAACCCAAAAATTTCACTGAGGTGTTTCATGACAGATGGTGAACTACTTCATTCTGCAGGACTCCAGGGTGTTCTTTCTTTTCTGGAAATATGTCATAGTGTCAGTAACATTCGTGTGGCAGCAGCCTTTTGGACAATGTTCTTACGGCTGATGAAGTGAAGCAGTTTTTTCAGGAGTAAGAACCTTGACTGACGTTGATTTGCTTGCTGCAGCGTACAAGAAGACGGCGCGTGCGAGACCCTTGGGGAAACTGGTGTGATGCAAAGGATTTGGAAGGACAAACATTTGAGGTAACCCTTCTGTTTTTTAAACTTTCCTTAAAGAATTAATTCTGACTAACTGCTAGCAGGTGGTGTTGCATCAAATAGGTAAGGGAAACAGTTGTGTAATAGGTACTTAACCTCTCTTTGTGGAAGCAATAATTTGAAAATGATGTAGCAGCTGTTACATCTTTATGCTGCTGATAAATCCAAATGTACTTTGGTGTTTGCAAAGGTGTTCCTGTTGTGAGCGTGTAGTGCCCTTCACTCTTCTATGCCCATAAAGCTCTTCACCTTGTCTTGTGGGAGATTTCATGACCCTTTGTTTTCAGTTAACTGCCTCTTACTAAAGCTAACAGTAGGGGATAGGAGAATGACATGTAAATGTTATTTTTTCAGTCCTGTATGGTTTCTTTGTGTTTATAATGCACGTGATTGAGTCTTAACATTCTGGGTATAGCAATATCCTCAGAAATACTGTGGTTTATTAAGTCCTTGGAAAAATCATGCAAGTTTAAATATTTCATAGAAGACTCGGGAAGAAAATATCCACTTGTTCATTCCTACAATGTCAAATTATACAAAAAGTGAAGAACTGGAAACATGCTGGTTTTGCTGTCTAGAAACCCACTTATATTTGCAACCTTCAGTCATGAGTATCTGTAACAATTCCATAATGTTATAACACCATACCTGTTTTTGAGTAACTGTGGTTAGTAATTCCAACACTTTCTGCAAAATACATATTTGGATGGAAATTTAGTTTGAAAACACCCCTAACGAAGGGTCATGAGAAATTCTGGGCATGGATTGTAAGGGTGGATTTTCTCCTTCGCCAATCACACTTGCATTTGTGCATGATCTGCTGTACAGGCTGTGATTTTACTGAATCTGATTGACTTGGAGAATGTAATAATTCTCTCAGCGGGCGTCTTATGGACTAGATCTCTGACGGTCATTACTTTCACACTGCTCAATTCTGCTAGGGCTATTGCCCACTGGCTCGGTAGTCCTGTAACACAAATCGATAGCATCTTGAGAGGATGCTGGTGTTAAGAATTTATTCTGGGCTGGTTTTGCAATCACTACTGAAAGAGCACTTAAGACATTAAGGTAGAGTTAATTTTTTAAAATTTTTTTAGCATCTATCGGCCGAAGAATTAGCAAGAAGAAGAGAGGAAGAAAAACTGAAACCTGCAAAATCTTCTAAAGGTTCGAGACAAATAAAAAGGTATTATTTGATGTACATCATGTTCAAACATAGTCTTCTAGAAGTGAAAAAAATGTCTTGCATAGTGTCAGGCTGGAACGCTGCAGATCATTAATATGTGTTATGGTCTGAAATAACACATGTGCAGTTTGAATGTTTCATATGGAAATTCATGAGTGTGGGTAGTGAAGTTTCTGTACTTGGTGGAAGTCATCCTAGTGTGGGATGGGAAAATCCAGTAAAAAAACCCAAGATTATTCCTCCTCTGCCAAGGAGACAGTGGAAAACTTGAAACGTTCCCTCATTGTCCTACATCTTTAGAGAAATTTTCTTTCATTTTACAGTTCCTTTGATCCCTTTCAGCTGATACCGTGCTGTTTGTTCACTGAAGAAAAACAGGTATGTACCCATGAGTGAATAATCAAGAATGCTTTATTATTTACGGTACTTTTCTTATACTCATGATTGTGTTTATCACTTCAGGAACCTTTTCAAGTGAAAGTGTCTTCCGAAGCACTTTTAATAATGGATTTGGTGAGGATTAAGCTTTGTCTTTTAAAAAGCTATGATGTATATGTTGTGTTGTGGTTTTGTTTTTTAATGGGCAGCACCAGAAATTTGAGAAATGCAGTACTTTGCATTCAGACCTAAAGCGAGAATCTAGTATTAAATAAAGCCCCTAAAGATTCATGGGGGTTTTTTATATTGTGCTTAATGTACAACCATTTACCCTCAAGAAAACCTAGTAAGAGCGTTACTACTTACTACAGTCTGTCATACTCGAAATAGAATTTGCTTAAAGCTACTTTCTGCAATAGACTGCCATTTTGAAATCCTGTACATTCATTTTCTACTACCCTGGGAATTGATGTTGTGTTTATAGAGCAATGTGGGGGTTTGTGTGTGGGGGGGTGGTTGTTGTTTTTGGTGTTGTTTGATCTTAAGAACAAGAGGCTGTACCGACATTTGTGCAGTTGTTCAGCGTTGCACAGGGTTTAGTATTTAAGGCTAGCGTTGCTGCATGTATGGAAGTGTATAGTGTATTTGTGTAACGTATATAATAAGCAAGCATAATCTTTTCTGTTTGCTTTAAGTGGAAACTCTGGGTATTTGAGAATCCCTAGCTGTCCTAAGTTTTCCTTCTGTTTGTCATTGAGAAGTTACTCCCTTGCAGCTGTGAAGCCAATGTATTCTGTTGTCTGCAGAGGGAAACTAGGAGAAATGATACCACTTGGACTTTAATTACTGTTTAATATCATTTTAGCACTCTCATGTATCTATGGCAGAAGTAATAGGGCTGCTAGGTGGAAGATACTCTGAAGCTGATAAAATTGTAGAAGTAAGTGTTTGTCTTCTTACGTTTTCTCTAAAATATTAAAACTGTTACGATAATACATATAATTTGAATAGATGTAAATATTACTTCTGAAGGGCAACAACTTAAATATATGAAAGTTGAAGTTAATTGTTGTAGTCTTGAATGTTAAGAATTACACTTATGTTCAAGTGATGGCCTGTCCTCTGTCATGAGGAAGATCTGGTATATGACTTAAAATTCTTTAAGTTTTATTGAACTGATGGAGATTTCTTGCATTTATCCATCTGGAGACCTTTTTAACAGGTTTGTGCAGCAGAGCCGTGCAATAGTCTCAGTACAGGACTGCAGTGCGAGATGGATCCCGTATCTCAGACGCAGGCCTCGGAAACGCTGGCTGCCAGAGGGTACAGTGTTATCGGGTGGTACCATTCCCACCCGGCCTTTGACCCCAACCCCTCCATACGAGACATTGACACTCAAGCTAAATACCAGGTACTTATTGGTGTGTGCATTCAAAATAAATAAATAGGAAAAAAAAAAAAACCCAACCAACCACCCTAAAGCCTCTCTGGCATTTATGATCAAATACCATTTTCACTGTAATGCATCTTAAAATCAGTTTATTGATAAATTGACATTAATTCATTTTTAACGTCAGAATGCTGTTCTGAAAAAGGTTGTATTTCTTGTATGTGTCTTTTTTTTTGTGTGTGTTTTTGTATTTTTTAGAGTTATTTCTCCAGGGGTGGTGCCATGTTCATTGGAATGATTATAAGTCCTTACAACCGAAATAATCCTCTTCCATATTCCCAGATTACTTGTCTAGTCATTAGTGACGAGATCAGTTCTGATGGTTCCTACCGTAAGTATCAATATTTTATCCACTGACTTCATTTTTCTTTTCCTTTTGGATACTAAGAGGAGAAACTTTGTCTGTTCTTGAACTTGAGAAACAGGTATTTGTAGATTTATGCTGGTAACTTCTGCTGTACAGAACCAGTAATTTCACTTAGAGTAATCCTGCAAGTAGTCCGTGCCGTCATGGCAAGAATAAATAGGTATAAATAGAAGATTATTTTTCTGTATTAACATTGCCCACAATCTGTGAAAGAAATTAAAGGTTTGGGACAGGGGTTGGGGTTGTTTACACACAGTTTCCATATGAACAGCTGAGAAACCCGCTCTGCGTGTATTGCGTAGACTTTGCTGCGTAACAGAATTCTGAACAGATCCTCTGATCAAGGAGACAGAAGTGTAATACCAAAGAATTGGCAGCTCTAGCGGCCAAAAATCCTTATTTGAGTAACTTTGCAGTCAGAAGGTCAAAGGATCAAACTTGCCAGCTGTCCAGGAAAGCACAAGATGGAAAGATGAAACGGTGTGCTGGCATGAATCCCAACTGAAGCAAACAAATTCTTGATTAAAAATATCACTGGCGTTTCATGAAAAAGGGGCGATTTCCCTTCTTGAAGAGTTAAGAACGTATCGCACAAAATTTATGGTGTTTCAAGTCATCAGATCTCCTTCCCTAATGTGAGAATTCCCATGATAACAGTCTATGGTTATGGTAGCTGCCTCTTTGCTCTCCTCCTCCCTCCACCTGTTTGTCACGATTTTTGATCCAGACTCCAAGGTTTCCAGTTTCCTTGGCAAGGCAATAGCAGAGGCCGTGTGAGCCAACAGTTCCCCCTCTTGTTTTTTCCTGTGGAAGTACACAAGGGAGACCATCTGCCTGGAGGCTTGCTTCCTCCTCCCAGGGGAAGTGAAGTGGTGGCCACATCTGTGCAATACTCCCTGTTCGCCGTACTGATAGTCCCCTGATCTTGCCCGCATCCCCTATGCATCCCGCCCTCGTGGTGTGGGGGTAAACTACGTAGAAACTTCATCTTGATTGTCTGAGAGGACTTCATATTTATGTCTCTCTCCTGAAACCAGCTTGTTACAAAATGGTGTCTCCTCTAGCTCTTCAGAAAAATTACAGCGTGGCAGCAGTGGATAGAACTATACACTCTGCAAATGAATAAAAATTAGTATTTCATATGAGCCATAAATAGTTAAAAACGCATTCTGCGTTGAATGCTTTTCACATTTGAGATGTGTTCAAATAGCAGATTGTATTTATTGCTTTCTTTTTGCGTACCCTGAGGTCTAGTTGGAAAGCATGCGTTTCATCTCATTAAATTATTACGCTCTTGGAAAGGCTTTTTCTTAATTTATTTTTAATGACTTACTGAAATTTACACTCTCTTTCGTCGTGATTTTTGGTAACTGAACCATGTTCTGCAAGTAATACTCTGGTGTTCCTTTGGAATACTTTCAAAATTCCTCTTCCCCCACCTGCAATAAACTAGAATTTCTTCCTTTAGGAGAAAAATTCCTCTGAAATCTGGAACAATAGTCAGCCGCTTCATCAGCCAAGTTCATACATGAAAAACCCCACCTTTTTTATTCACTTAACCACATAGCTCTTAGAGTATGAAAATGGGACTAAGTTGTAAAAACTCAATTTATTTCACCATTTTTCTGTTACATTGTTGGTTTCTGTGTGCTTCCTTATGGCATGAGGAATTGGCGAGGGCGGGGAGGAGAACAAGTTTGTTCCCTGCTCCACCAAAATGAAGTTTGGAATCCGAAATGCGTCAGACTTCTACTTTAATCTCCCTAACACTGGCAAGTAACAGAGCTGCAGCCTTCTGCAGGCAGGAATAAATTATGAATGGTGATGGGGAAGGAAGGGGTTGCGTTCAGAACTAAACAAGAAAAAAAGTTGAGTGTACCAGCAACGCTGAATGACCATGTTCAATTGATTACAGGCCTGCCCTACAAATTCGAAGTACAGCAGATGCTGGAGGAACCTCAGTGGGAATTAGTATTTGAAAAAACGAGGTGGATAATTGAAAAATACAGATTCTGCCATAGGTATATGTCTCCTTCTGTTATAAAGAATAGCCAGTTTAGAATTTTTGCATGTTTATATTGATGTTTCAGTAAAGATGCGTGGCTGCTTTTGACAGCACTACTATTTGTTTTTCTTCCAACAGCAGCGTCCCCATGGATAAAATTTTTCATAGAGATTCTGACCTGACTTGTTTGCAGAAAGTAAGTTTTCTACTTTTAGCTTTTTTAATTTAATTTTTTTTTTCAAATACAAATTTGCTTTCTATCAGCAGAAGTCACCTGAAGTTACATTTTTACAAATCGGAGAGGTAAACTAATCACAAAAAATTACTTCTGTGGTGGAGCTTATGTAGTTAAGCACACGGTGAAAATCAGAGTGCTCGTTTGAGAGGGTTGGGGACAGCGGTTACGTGCAGATACCGAGTTTTAACCTCTGTTTGGAGGAGAACAGATGGCAAATTAATCGTGGTTGAGTGTTGTATGCCTTCAGTGGTGAGAGCTGCCTGTATTTCAAGAGCAGATCTGGGCTTCCTAGTCCTTTGTTCGATCAGGAAGGCAGTGCTGTGCCGTGCTTCTCATGCATAAGTGACAACTTTAATTTTCCAGTCAGCGTAGTCATTGCTAGCAAGTTCTAAATAACTACAGCTGTAACATTAATTGCACAAACAAGACAGAAAATCTGCCCAAAGCGAAAGACATAAACGGAAAACACGTACACAATAATTACCCACTTCTAATTTTTCTTTCCCTCTCAACATGACTTTACTTATAAACAGCTTAAATCTAAAATTGACTTGGTAGAATACTCTTGAATTTAGCTGTTGTGTAATTGGTTTTAAATCACCCATGTGTTCTTGTGTGACTGTTCCTTTTTAGAACATATATTGTACAGTTGAACGCTTTCTGTAATGTTAATCCTAAATAAATAAATCAGAATAGTTTTGGAAAACTTACTGGCTAGAAGGGAAAAAAAAAAAACACTCAGGAAAACCGACAGTTAAAAAAAGAATCTTCTTTCTTTTGACTAGCTTTTGGAGTGCATGAGGAAGACTTTGGGCAAGGTAACAAACTGCTTCATTGCTGAAGAGTTCCTGACTCAGATAGAAAACTTATTCCTTTCCACGTACAAGAGTGAGAAAAAGAGTAATGCCGAAGAAAATGGGGATGCATGTTCAAATGAATTGCCAGTCTGATGGCTTTAACAAAACACAGTTATGGAATTCTGATTTTATTTTTTCATTTTCTTTCTCTCCTCCCCATTATGTCAGCTTTTGCAGAATTATTGTCTGTTTTAGTAGTAACTGTTAAAGAATCCAGTGTCATCTTATTGTTACGGTTTAAACATACTTTGAAAAACCCCTAACGTGTGTGGGCTGACTACATGAGGAATACTTAATTCTAATGTTTTGTAAAAAAACGAGTGCCACAGAATTGATTGACCGACAGTCTGCTGTTTTGGAAGAAGGACAACCTGTTGAGAATACTGTGCTTTAGTTTCCAAGGGGAGTTTGTCCTCTCTCAAGTCTTCCAGTTTAGGAATTTTTTCTTGTTTTTTGTCTACAGGTACACATCTAACTCGGGATGATTTTTTTCCTTAATGCTTTAGAGATTATAAGTTTGAATTAATTCACAAAAGAGAAACTGAAATGAAAATATTGTAGCTCACTGATTTCAAACTTTCCTGATATCCGGTCTGAAGTTTTATTCAGTTGTTTAATACATCATCTGATTTTTTAATTCCCACCCACCCACCCCCACCCCCCTTGATCCCTGTGATCAAGTAGCTTTTTGGCATATTCTTTGCTGTCTTGCTTCTGTGTCGGGGAGGAAAAGCTGGCAAGTTCTCCTGACTTCTCAGTAGTGGTTGTGCTTGTTTCCAGTGGAAATGATAACTCCTGTCTTATTGCAGGTTGCAATCTTTCTGATCTTCCATTCTGTGGGGAGGTGTTACATTGTCCTGCCAGATCGCTGTGGTTTGGCCTCTTCTCATTGCCGCTGTTTCCTGTGGAAACAAGAGCTCTTGACTGATGGCAAACTGAGGGCAACAAGCAGAAAAGTATTTGTCTTTTTAAAGAAAAAACCCACCAACTTTTTATATTGAGTCTTCTCTATAATGTGCAGTTCAATAAAAGTACACTGCTTTTTGTCAGTTCTTCAGTTAGCATTTCGTACAAGTATATATTCATATAAATTAGTCATAGGTGGATTGATCTTGAGAAGTTTCTTGATCGCAGCTTGGCAATGTTTCCTGAGCTGTATCACTTTAAACCTTTACAGAAAAAATGCGCTTAAATTTTGCTTTTGAAGTCATGAGGAAACCTGTCTTGTACACAGTTACAACTATTTACACAGATTTATCTTGGGCAGAGTTTCTCAGCGAGGTCTGAAATATATTTGAAAGGATAAAGCAAGCAAGACCTTGACTTTATATCTAGAGGGGGGTGACAATGGACTTGGTTCAGATTTTAAAAAAACCTATATGTGCGTATATCTAGTTCTACGTAACATAAAAGGAATTTTAAGATTTTATATGTTTACTTTTTTAACTTCATCTTTTCATTTGTATAAAGAGTTTGAAAAGCTTTAAAATTGTAGAGCTGCATCCCAAGGAGGGAACTCCTTCCCAGGAAGTTAACAGGACTTTTTTTGTCACGCTTCATAAAACATTAGGCTCTTTCTCAGTGGACGGTGCAGAACCCAATTTTAGGAAAATGTGAGCCCTTGATGCTCAGTGGTTCTCCCAGTGCAGATTCAAGAGCTGCGGGCTTAAAAATACTGGGGAAGGTCTGCGCTCTCTTCTGTGTTCGGATCTGCTGGTGGGTGCAGCTTCACATCCCGCTACTGTGTATCATGTACAAACTTGGTGTATCCATCTACAGGAGGCATGTTGACTCGGTCTGCATATACTCTACAGTGTCATCTTTGGGACTTGCTTATCAAAAATCCTGCATGGCTTTCTGTATTTCTAGTTTAAACTACGCTCCTGGTGAGACAGCATTCCTTCCCTGCTTAGCTCAGAGTGGTCTGCAGCGTCAGGTATTCTTTTGCAGTTTTGTGGAGGTTACTCTCTAGAAAAATCACCCACGGTATAAATGTATGTACTAAAAGCTGTAATTAGTTCTGATTTGTAGGAAGATAATTTTGATCCTCTTGTGTAACAGAAGTATGAGGTAGGTAATGTTTGTTGTCCACATATGGTCTGTTTCCAGCGACTTCAGGATGGAGGTCGGTGTTACTCAGGTAGTGGTAACTGTGCTGGCTGCTTCTCTCTTTAATGACTAAAATTACTGAAGTAAGACAGTTGTTGTGTTGGATTTAACAGGGATGTTGCACAAGGCAAGTTTTGAGTAAAACATGCTTTTGAAGCAGTTTGTCTCTTGAGAAGAAGACCTGGTGCAATATGGAGCATTTGATGTGCACACTCAGGCTCCGGATTTTAGTTCATTAGCAGGCTGGTGTGAGTGGAAATGCAACTGCTAGTACCAGCGTTACCCAGTACTGTCACGCGGTATTGTATGTGAGTTGGAAGTAGCACATTTGTGATGCTAAGTAATAATTCTATCGGCAGGAGCCGTGGTAAGAAAATGACTTAACCTGCTTTTCATAATTTATTTTGACTGTGTGGTTAACTATATGAGTTTGGAAGTTGCATGCTTCTAAGGAGATAAAAAGCTATTTTACTAATATTACCAGTTCTGCTACCAAATACATATAAGACATTAAATAGTTTTCTTGCAGAACTAATTTTTTTTTTCTGTCCAGCTTTTCTTTTCACGCTAGCTTTGTTTGTGTACCTCTTGCAGACTAATCTGCCCTTTCTTTATGTAAGACCAGCTGTTATGCCTTGCCAAGTTGTTGCTCAGGAGGTGGGAAACGTTGGAGTACCAAATAGAATGATACAGTTTAAACTGGAAGAGTCAACAGTTTAAAAGTTAAACAAAGGGGAAAACCCAACCCCCCCACCCCCCATGGTATTTGCCAGAAGTGACATCCTTTATGAGTGTCGACTGAGTCAAGTTTTGCTGTCCAGTATCAGCAGTGCGTCACCGGGATACGTGCCTCAGGGTCCAGGGGAGGTGAAGGGAAGGCCATTTTATTTTTTTATTTAATAAGTAATTTTCCGAGAACAATTCAGTTGAAGAAAACAAACAAAGCCCTGAAACAAACAAAACCAGACCTCAAACCAGCTGAACAAAAAAGGTTGACGCTTGCCATTGATATTAAGTACCTTTTTCCTTTTGCTTGCTGCTTTGGTGTTCCTGACGCAGTCGAGTCTGCTAATAAAGACTGTATATGCAGTACCCTGAGAGGTGTGTCCTGTGTCTGTCACAGCCGCTGGTCTCATGAGCATCATCACATCTGCTCGCTCTTTACTCCGAGCCACGGGGTGGTTGTTACCAAGTTTAGCAGCACTAGAGGGAGCTTTGTTTCAGCCGGTACAACACCGGGCTTTGAACTAGGAGCAAAGTTACTAACCAGTTATTGCTGGGGCATGGGCACTTCTGGCTGGTGATGACATTTTTGGGGCAGTAGCTGTGTACGTCGCTATAGGTTTGTTCCTTTCATTTCCTCTTGGAAACCCTCTGCTTTGGTCTCCTCCGGCACATTATCTGGTGGGACTTGGTGGCAGGGATGCCAGGAGGGTAGATCACAGTTTCCACAGAGAGCATCCTGGCTGTAGGATCACCGAGCCAGTGCTGTCAGGGCTTGTCTTCACGGGCAGCTCCAGGGAACTACCAAGGTGACCATGGGGTTGCCTTTCACACCAGCATGTTCCTTACCCCCCTCTGATTCAAGCTGGTTGGTTCCAGCGCGGCTCCCCGCGTGGCTGGCAGGGCACGGGGCCTGCCCGGCAGTACTGGGCTGCCAGGCCGTCCTGTTGTGCGGGGGGAGCGGCGGGGCAGGTGGGAAGCGAACAGCAGGGAGCTGTTGGGCGCATCTGGCAGAGCACTGCACCCCGGCGCCTGCAAGGGTGCTGTGCTGCTGCTGCGCACCCCGCCGAGGCAGTGAGGGGTGTCGGGATGCGTGCGGGGTGACCATGCGGCCCCCCCAGAGCTGGCCTGTGGGAAGTAGCTGGTTGGTAACGCCCCAGTGAATATTGTAATTGTATTTGATACCGGACAAAGTATTTAATGGCCTAGATAAAAGCATTCTGGTTGTTTAATTGGAAATGCCTTGCTGTTTTACATAGACCTAGTGCCCTGGGTTTATGAGATTTGGAATTGTGCCGAGAAATTGTTTCCGTGGAAGCAGAGATCACTAAAGAAATAACGCACTCCCCATTTCCTACAGGATTATTCCTCTTACAGCCTGCTGTTCTGAATAATTAACTCTTGTAGTGCCGTTACAGTTTAGTGTGGATTAAAGGAAATAATACTTTCCTTTTAGTGTCATAGAAGCATTAGATGTAGAGATATATAGATATTTTAATATCTATATGGGTATATTTATATATGCGTGTGCATATATATGTCTATATAGATATTTGAAGACTTCTGTCTTTAAATTAAGTCTGTTCTCTCCTTAGTTACAGAGGGGAAAATCCACCAGCAAAAAAAAAAAAAGTCAATGGAGAAGCGCACTTTCATTTTGGCAACTGATGTGGCTCTGGCAGGGAAACTTGAAATTACTCCTCCTTTGCCCTTGTCTTGCCACTGTTCTACGCTTTTTGCCTGGTGACGGGTATTTTGTAAAACTATTGTGGTGCTTCTAGCCACCGTTGAGGGAAGGGGCAATGAATGTAGTTTTTAATTAAGGTACGAGCAATGAGCGTCTTCCACCAGCAGGGAGAATGGCCCATCTCGGGGAAGCTCTCCAATGATAGTACGAGACTGAGACCAAGCATGAACACCTGTACACATACAAGCAAAGTGCTGTTTCCTGAAAGTCCTGTTTCTGCCCGTCCATATGGTGCTTTCTAAGCACAAGGGCAGCGCAGCTCTTGACTGTTCCTGTACGGCCATCGCTTCCCTGAAGCCAGTTGTGAGCTGCCAAGTTTACAGCAGTTGAGGCTCTGTCCTCAGCAGTTGAGGCTCTGTCCTCCAGAAAGAAGGAAACCAAAACTACTCTCTCTAAAGTTCATAATGTGAAATAAAAGAAAGACAAGACATGAGTATGTAGGTGACAGTTAAATTGATCTTGACTTGGAAGGAGGGCTATGAAGTTTAAAAAGAAACAGATTATTATAGGTAAACAAATGACAAATTAAAAATGGGAAGTTACTAAACTTATCAAAGATTCATCAATATGCCAACTTGAAATACTTACAATTTTAACAATAATTTTCGCTGTAGTTCTCAATTATTTTCTAAGAAAGGTACCTCCTGTTATTTTTTGCTGAAGGAAGGGGAAATAGAGAGGCATGACAATGTGCTATGAAGCAGCCAGGAGTAATTTGAAGAACTTGTCTCATCTTTGCTCCCTCAAGAAGTGTATGTTTCTGTGGCTTATTTAGAAACAGGCCTGGCTGCAAAGTCCGACTCCGGATTGTGCCCTTCTCCAGGGGCTACAAGGCATTTACACCTGGAGCTTGGATTTGAAACTTGTAGTGTGTCACAAATACTCCGCTGGCGGCCAGCTCCCCACTGCTCTCCCTGACGTAAGCCATCGGTACAAGCAGCCCAGCCTGCGCTGACCTGAAGCAGGGCGGGCCCCCAGAAAAGCAGCACCAGCTGTGAAAGGCGCAGCTGCGGGGGTGGGCGAGTGGCGTATACGCTGGTCTGTGGCCGTTACTGGTCCCAAAATAACGACTTATAAAATGTCTGACGGTTTGACAGATCAGATGAATGGGCCTTGCTTAATGCAAAGTGGAAAATACCTTTCAGCTGCTGCCAAAACACATGAAAACGGTAACGTGTGCTGTGTAGATCATTAGGGCACCTGGGAGCAACTGGAGTGTACTGCAAAAGGCATTACTCGAAGTTCAGATTTCCTCAAAAAGAACTAACAACTTTGTAAGGGTAACACACGCATGAAAATCATTCCTAGTACTGCCTGGGGGGAGGGAAGCTCTCCCTGCTGGAAGATGAGACAGCTCCCGTGCTCTGTAAGTAGGAGAGCAGCCATCAAACTGATGAATAGTTGTTCCTCCAGATTTGGCAGCTACTCCAGGCAGCATATATAAAACTTCAAATTGCTTTATTTTATAAATACATGAAAGTAGAAAAGAAGTAGTACATAACTGTTAAGGATCTAGACAGTGGAGTAATAGAGCCGCCGTGTGATGGAAGATGGAGGAAAAACCATGATGGAAGTGGAGAAGTAAGGTTTCTTCCAACAGAAATGGGAGAAATTCTGTACACGTGAATTTACACAGTTCATAGAAAGTCTAAAGAAAGGGAAGGGCGAGCTGCTTGTGCTTTAGTCCGTCAGGGAAGCCCAAAGTAGGAACTGTGCTTCAGGTTGGCTTTTGTCTCTTCCCTGTTGTTTCCTCATCGAATAAGAGGGAGGGCAGGCATCTGCAGGCAGGAGTTGGTGTCACTCCCTGAGAAGTAACAGATGAGAGTGCAGCTTGTTGACATCTCCAGAGATGCCAGTTGTGTTGGAAGGAGAACCTGTTTGGTGGGTCTGATTTGAACCTTGATGAAGGCTGCAGCACACCAGTGTGTACAAACCAGTAGACTCCGTGAATAGACGGTATGTGCCCAGGAGGGACAGAACTGCACCTGCACGCTGGTGGGTTCAGATCACCAGGTGGGCTGTTCAACGCTGCTTGCAGAGCGCGCGCTGATGAAGGCAGAAATGATCCCTGTGAAGAAGAACCATTTCTGGGGCCGTCCCCATGGGCTCTCAGGTACTGACAGTATTTATGATCCAGACTGTGAGAACAGACTCCAAAAGCAGGCAGCGCAATCGAACTGATACTTGCTGGTGTGTGAACGCTGCCAGAGTAAGAGAACCGAAATGGGCAACAAAAGCCTGATTTGCACTGAACTGGTTAGAACAAGCTGTATCTAAGTTGAATTGAAACACAAAAAAAGTTCCCGTGCCTTTGATGTTCCTGGTGTACGCCCTGAAACATCTGCTAGAGAGCCAGTGCAAACTGCACCCCAAGTACATGGAAGCCATTAACTGTGATGCCCACTTACCCAAATCTGCCTGCGCAGGAGCGGTGCCGAGGCATCTAGGTGTGATGTAGATCGAGCTGATGTAGCATATTACTTTGAAAAAGATGTAATGGATGGCTCTGTATTGCATTCCAACTGCTCATTAACTGCCTCTGCCAATGGAGATGCTCTAGATACTGAAAAAATACAGATTTACTATGCTGATGAAAAAACACCAGTTTTGCGTGAGACAGCTGGTTGCCGGCTTTAGTGCTGCAGTGGTGTGGTGGTGCTGACTGCTGGCTTTGGCATCGCTGTGCTAGTTATTCTGAGGTGGCTGCAGACATAAAAATATGAGAAAGTTGAGATTAAAGAAATGGGTGAAATAAGCGCACTGAGCTCACAGCTGTCCCAATCTGAAAAAAAGAAAGGCAACAACAGGAAGAGAAAAAAAAAAAGAAAGCACAAAATACAAATAGTAAGCAGACTCAGCATATGTGGATGGATTTGGAGAGTTTTTTTCCTTTCTACAGATTTGTACAGCGATTGTTCTAAATTAGTTTAGTAAGAATGACTTTTTTTGTGTTTGGGTATAAATTAATTTCGGAGTCAGTTACCTAAATATTTTAAATGCATCCTAATTTGGAAGCTAAGAAAATTGTTACAGCTGTCTATTGAACATAACGCAGAACGCTCTCACTAGTACTGCAGGTCTGGTTCAGCTTGCATAAATACTCTTTGAGTGCTTCTTGGTTCATTTACTTATAGAAATTCAAATACTTGCCTTGGCATAGAGTTATATAGCTGCTTTTCTGTTGGCAAATACTTTTTTTAAAAAATGTGGAGGTTTGGGTTTTTTTCTGTAAAGTTGCTGGAACTTTTTTTAAGCAAATAATTTTATAAGTATTACTAAATAACCAAGTAAGGTTGTGATAAGCTACTCTGCAGCACCAGAGGCTTTTATACAGTCATTTGTCAGGAAGCATTCCTGCAGTCACTTCCAGATGTGGAGATCCCAAGTTTGTATTCAGGCAACACAGTGAGCTATTCCCACTTGAGCTCTTTAACAAGGTTCTGACACTCCTAGGCAGGAAGGATCCCTTGATCCCAATGCAAGTGTAAGTTAACCTTGGTGTTCTGGCCAAATTCAGACTCTGGTAATAGCTTTCTGTCTACCTAAATTCCCCTTTTTAGTTTTAACAGGAGGAGATATTTTCCAGTGTTGTACAGCTTCACAGAAAAGCTGCACAATGCTTCAGGACAAGCTGAAAAAGAGCTTTATTCTAGTAGAGCTGCAGGGGGAATTTAAGAGCAGAGTGCGATTACTGAAGTTGGAATTTGGCCAAGACACTAGAATTGGACTTCTTTGCTACCTACTCATCTGCTGCGTTCCTTGTCTGGGAGGTCATATTCACCATGAAGGACATTTTAAAGAAAATAATGCTAGTTGTTAGACACTGAAATATTGGCAGTTATATTCTCTGTGCTATGTATGGGTGCCTGAAGTCCCACCAGTCTAATCTGCTTACGTTCAAAATGACACCGCTACACCTAGGCACTGCAGCAGGGTCAGCTCTTGTATTCTGTTAATCACTTTCAACGTTACTAGTTTGTAATTCTAGTAAGTCAGTAATGTGCTGCTTCTAGGGCAAATGATTAAATACGCACCTCTGATTCTACTGAATGAATAGGATACCAGGAGAAGTGACAATGCTTTGGTTCTGTTTCTGCCTTTATTTATGTAGAGGAGGAAGAAACTCGCTGTTTAGGGCGTGGGGGTGTTTGTTTAATATTTTTGGCTCAACATACACCATTTCCATTTAACCTTATTCTTGTTCACTTACCTGCTGGAAAAATTTGGGCTTTGGGTACACATCATGTTTCCCCAAACCAAAATTTTTTGCAATTGCATCAGCAGTATTAATACATTCACAAAGTTTTGGCGCAGAGTCTATAATTTATTGCGTGCCTTGCAGAAACACCTCCAAGCTGGCTGTTTTTCAATCAAGTACATATATCAGCACCGATAGAAGATTAAGTGAGAATTTAATATCTGAGCTGAATTTTCCCAGGTCACAGGAAAATTCAGAACTCAGCCTAACTCCACACAATTTTGCAATGAGGCTTTTATAAAATGGATTATATTAAAAATCTGGAGCTCAGTAACCTTCAGTGCTGAAGAAATGCAGGATGAGAATAAAAATTTCCTGAGTACGTTGCTTAACCACTTAACTTACGCAGACCTGATAAAAGCCATGTGTTTGAGAGGCTGATGCTGTCCTTCCATCAGCAAAGACCATGAGATGTGCAGTCTTTTCTGGGCATCTACTGTGCCTTTCAACATTCTTTTAAAATCACTGCATTTTTCTCACTTCTGTCACAAGAAAAAAAAAAAACCTCAAGGTGAATGATGCGGGTTTGTATTAAAAGAGAATATAAACATGTAGGCATAATTTTTATTAGAAGAGGCAAAACCAACTAATTGTTGAAAAAATCTTAACAGTTAACAGTTTCAGCATCTTTCTTTAGCTGCTGCTTTTCTTTTTAGAAGCTGAGATTGAGAAGAGAGGTTGTTGTGGTGCCATTCATATTTATATTACTCATTAAAGGACTGACCCATGAAAATCATCTGTTGTGATCAGTTATTTCATTGCTAGTCATCAAGCACCAGAAGACTATGCTGCCAGGGGACTGGAAATGCACTAGGGTCATTTAATAGGAGGGATAAGGTATGTGTCTGCAATTAATAAAAAGAATGCGAAAATTAATTGTAGTGCAGAGCTCAGAGAACCTCTGTTTGGACTAGATCATTCTACTTGAATAAAACTATTCAAAGCCCCTGTAGGATCTGGATTTTAATAAACCAAACATACCCATTGCTCCTGCTAAGTACTTGCTCCTCTCCTGCTGCTCCAGTGATACCAGCTCTTGAGCTATACATTAATATCTTTTTTGCACATGGTAGCTCAAGTATTTTATCATAACAGCCCATGATGTTCAGCTTGTGTGTCTTTCTGTCCACTGCTGTTATTACTGAAAAGGAGAAAATGAACTGGTTGTCAGCTTTGAATTTTGCAAAATTAAAAAGCTTTTTATCATTCGTTATCATTTAGAAATTTCTAACTCTGAAATTTCCAGTTACCCTCCTCCTGATTACATTATCCTGTTTTAATGGCATATTTGTTGTATTTAAGTAATTGACCTTTATACTCTTTGCAGTGAGATAGTGATGGTGGTTTTATGTTCTAGGTGGCACTGGCTGACAGCTTTCAAGCTGTGCCCTGAACAACACTATGACCATCAATCTTGTATGGGTTTCTGTGGGGTCTGCTCAGGCATAAAGGAATGCAGGGGATTGCTTTGTTTTGGAATGCAGTTTTAATACTCTGTAGATATAAATACATACATATTTATGCATCTGCTTGTAAGTAGATACAGAAATAAACCCATCACTGATATGAAAAAGTGCCTTTGTGCTATTACCTACCTGGATTACATAACAAAGGCTATGCTTGCTTTAATGAAGGTAGAGCTGTCTGTTGCCTAAATTATGTCCTGCAATTCCAACTGTGGTGAAGGGCTGCCTTAGAAAGCTCAAAATAACCACTGGCAGAGAAAATAAATCCTGTCTCTGTGCTACAGTTCTGAAGAGGATAGTGCTGCCCTTTCCTGCACAAAGCAAGTTTTGGCCTTTGCTTTCAACTTTTTGTTAAAACTTTTTTAACCACTCAAGATCTGAGGACTGTGCCAGAAGCAATGCCAGCACTACCGCAAGGAAATGAAAGATAAGGATTCATGGAAGGATTAAAACCCTCTTAAACTCTGTTCCCTCTGTTCCCCTGGTAAAATCCAGTCATGCTTATATATGCAAGTACATATTCTTGAACACATTGACACAAAATCCCTGAATCTGCAGATGACTGGTGTGTATACACACATGTCCATTCCCACACCTATGGAGACACACACATCACAATTTACATTAGAGCAGGGAGGCCCTAGAGAAAGCTCTGTGCTGCAGATCCCACATTGCATGCAGCCAGCCTGCAGTCTGCTCTGGCTCTTATCAGTGGTAAAATAGCCCAAACCTGCTGCTGTTTTGGAACAACAAAGAATCCTCTTCTTGTTCCATCTTCCCCTGATTAAGAATAATCGTTTTACGGATGTTTACACTGGGATTATGGCCAGATTAGGTTAACAATGTGAAACAAAATGCCTGCTGCACAGATGCACCCAATCCTTCTCTTGTCCTTTAGTATGTCTGTGATGTTAAGCACTTCGTGACAACTAGAGACAAGATCCCCCCAGCAGTCCTTAAAATGTTTAAACCTCAGGGAACCACCTTCGAAAAAACAAACCAATTTCTATTGCTTGCATATTGTAACCACTTTTTCAGAGAACAGTTAAAGAAGTAACAAATATGCCCTTCCTCCACTTCCCCTTAATTGGACCAATTAATGCTATTAAACAGATAGTCTTCCTCATGCAGGTATAATTATCCTTTCCAAAGCATTTCCACTTATTTGCCTCAGGGTTATAAGTACTGCAATTACCTTTTTTTTTACTGCTAAAATTAGTCTTAAGTCATTACAATTGCTATCTCTGCAAGAAAAATCAACTTGCAGAACTTTTACAATTATTATTCAGCAGTTCTAACAAAATTCCTTGTACCAGGATTTATCTAGTTAAAATTTCATACACGCCAGACAACCTGACAAGATTCACATCGCATTTTCATGAGGATCCCTATTCCCTGCGGGATTGCACTCTTAACAGTTCTACTCCAGCACAAATCAAGTGCCACAGAAACAATTAGGGAGACTTTGTACTATCTAAATGAAAGCCTGAATGAGAATGAATTTCTAATTTTCCACTGAGATTTTTGTATGTGGGCCCAACAGTACTGGTGGTGTATGCACCCAACCTCCTTTTTCAGCTTGCCTTTTCTTTTTTTTTTTTTAAATAAACATTTGTCCTTGTAAGGCTTGAAATGAGAAATCTCAGCATTTTTGCTAGTCTGGTTGCACACAGAAAAGCTAAGTGGAACAACCAAAAAGTAATTGGATGTGGCTATGCTGTAGCCACCGCACTGTGCACTGCAGACACACATTTTTATCACAGGTCTGTTGAGTTCTCCTTTTTTCTTCCTATCTTCACATGCTCTTTTCTGTTGTTGATAATAAGGTAGCTTTCCAATTGCCTCAATTCTGCTGAAGAACTTAAGTGAGTACAGAAACTTAATTAACGTTCCCCTTTTTCAGTCTCTCCAAATAAATTCTGCATTTTAGACAGCTAGTGGAGAATTATGCGATATTCCCTATTTTCACTGATGTTTCTATGCAGGTCAGTTGCTTTAAAAGCAGTTTAGAAATCACGTGCAAGAATTAGAAACTAAGAGAATAAAAATTAAGTGATAGATTCTCAAAATTTCTGCCAGTTTTGCAACTACTAAGCATCCAAGTTGCCCTCTGAAGTGCAATGGTCGTCAGATTTGGCAAGCTGAAACCAACACGTAATGCTGGAGTTAATTTTCATTACTTCACCTTAAGGCCTTCAAAATCAGAAATTCCTAAAATGTATTTAATCTGCATGTTTATACACTTGGTTCCTTAACCCCCAGTATCTAGTCTACATTTATCTTACCCCAGAGAAGAAGAAAAATAGCTAAAATAGTTATCTGGGTTGACTAGCATCCTGGGCCAGCAAGTCAATGTAAGATTGGCAGCACTGAGTGATTCCCAAAATGCCAGCACTGAATAACTGGCACTAACAAACTGGACATCTGGGATATCAAAATAAATTCCTTAGTAGAAAGGGATCCAATAGTCTTTTTGTGGCTTTTACTGAGAGTCTTTCATTAAAATATTGCAAAAATAGCAAGCAAAGAAAAGACCAGTCCTCACTTGCAACTTCTTTACACGCTTTGGAAAGGACGGACTGTATTGCATTCGATAACAACTTTTAGGAGGAACAGTTTTGCAGCAAACTTCTGTTTGGTTGAGTAATTTCATCTTCTGGATTTTGAATCTACTTTTTTTTTTACATCAACAACATAGATAATGAGTGGAAATAGTTATTACCTGTTAAATTCTTTAGTGGCATCTACTAACTGGCATGTCAGTGGGGCAAGGGAAGGCAAGGGATGGCTAGTATACAATACAATAGAGTCAGTGGATCAAGACAGGAAATTCTAGTGAACAAGATTTGGAAAAATCTTGGTCTTTATGAAGAGTGTTGCCTACTCTTCTAAGTGACCATGAACTCCATGAAATCCAGAGATTTCAACTGGCCTGACAGGCCAGTTTCTGGCTTGCAGAAGGCAGATGGAGTGCACTCTTTCTATCAAGACTTCAGCCCAACACTAATAAGCAGCAGTGACCTACAGCAAAACTGTAATGACAAAACCATCAATTACTAGTTTTTGCTTGGATTTATATAAAAGCCAAATATTTTATTCTTTTATAATAATTATTTTTTCATTTGAAGCTGAAGACTGTGCACTTTAACTGACAACTTTTTAATTGTGATAATCAAAAGTGGTAGCAGGGAGACTTTAGTACCAAATTGTTTCCACCTGAATATACAGAAATACATTTTTTATATTTACATTTAAACTGTTTTCCATTACTTTTAGGGATTCGACATTTGCTTTTGTGAATCACTTCATACATAAACAAAATCTCATTCAGTTCAGTACAACAACTTACAGAGGTACAAAGATACTAATGGCCACATCTACACAAGAAAATTCTACCTGTTAAGCTTTTGTTAACTGTGCTAATGTTAATTGTACTAAGGACTGCTGCATTTGTATTTGTACAGTGTGGAGAGCAAAACCTTTGATAAGCTCGTATCTAGTCAGTCAAGGGGTTTTAACATTGTGGTTTCCTCCACAACAACTTGAAGCAAAGATGTGGGGTCAAGTAATGATACATAACTCTGTGAGTTCCATCCCACCATGTACAGAGGTCACAGATGCTTCATAAGCAGATCATCTTTGAAATAAATAATAAAAGAAGAGACAACTGTGACAACGTTTCCCATCTGAACTTACTCTACAGAGCAGTTTTTCAGCATTGAAAATTCAGTGCCACGCGGAGATTCATGTGAAAACCTGTATCTCACTTATGACCTCTAAGTAGGTTTTATGCAGTCTTAAGGCACGAAAGCTCACCTTCTGGTCTTCTTCAGAAATGTGAATTACAGTCTTTTTTTGAAGAAGAGATGAGGCTAGTAATCAAAAACTCTGCTAAAAAGCAAGTCTGAACTTACCTCTACAGAATTTTTTCTCTCTTATTTCCTCAGAAAAACAAATGGTTATAGGCATATATATTCATAAAAGTTCAAGAGGAGCCATGGTATAAAGGACTAGTTAGATTGATTTCTTCACACTACATGTCTACTAAAGAGAAACACCACTTTATAACTATACAATTGCTCAACTGTTTACCAGATTTTCATATAGAGAGATATTTAGTGATGGTAGCTGATAGACAGATCCTCTAATTACCTGTGCTGTATTTGCTGCTTGTCTGCTTTGAAGTTTTAATTGCAAGTGATGCCGCTTGGGGAGACCTGCAGAAGTGCAGAATGTAGAACGCGATTTTCAGCCCCGTCCTTGCACACTCAAAACATCCATTGAGTTTAACAGGAATTTAGGTGAATCAGGAATGCAGACATTGGTCCTATACCCTCTAAGCAGGCACTTAAATAATGCATCTGGAGAAACAAAAAATAGCAAAAAGAAATATGCAAAGAAAAAAAAAAGACATTTTCAGCAGACTTAAAATGGAGGCTCTGTGAGGTGGAAGAAATACATTTGCTTTACAGAAGAAATGGTAGAAAGCCTTCATGCTTGGCTTACGAATGGAAAATTCTAGATAAAGGGGACAAGAAAAGAAGCAAATACAAAGTCTAAGAAAAAAGGACATTAACCACAAGAAGACATTCAAGAGAGCTTCCATCTCAGTTCTTGATTTCTTGACAGCTGGGATACACATGTGCCTTAGGTTAGACAAAGTGCTTTTCTGCTGCTGTAGTTCAGCTGTTTTTGTGACTGGGGCTGACAGTCACAGAAATTAATGCCATGCTAACTGACTGGCAGATTTTACTCTTCCTGCTTATAACGGAGGCTGGGTAGGTCTTAAAGGAATTATGTCTAATGAAAACAGATTTCCTACCTGTGACTAAGGTTTCCTCTTGTCCTGGACTCCCAAGATCTGGTCACTATGTATCTTCCTTGGCAGCAGACATCCATGCTTAAGAACAGTCATAGAAGAGGGCATCAGCAACAAAAAGGGATGGCCTAATGAGTATTTCAGCAAACACTGAGCAATAATTGACTGTGCTCATACACAGAGTGACTGCTGAAGGCAGGATCCATGCTTCTTTACTTTTGGAATGAGAGGGCCTTTGATTATATGCAAAGACTCACGGCTTGTATGAAGCTCTGGCTGCCCTGTCATTACTACACCACTTCATTCAGCAAATAACCTGTTTTTCACATCACATCACATCATTTAAGATGTACTTCCGCAAGCTAGACAAGTAGGCCAAAAGTGATGTATCAGGTTAGCAGCTTGCTACTTTCTTGGATTAGGGAGAAGGCAAACATCACCTCCCCACCTACCACCGCTGCAGCTGAGCTAACCGACACCTTCCACTGGAGTGCCACCAGCCCTCTCTGGTAGCAGGAAGCACTTCAACACTTCAGGTCTCCAAAACCAGCAGCAAGCAAGCCCAAGGCATAACACCCATGATCTGAAAGCTGAAGGGACCTTGAGGTCTGGCTCGCCACCTCTCAACAGCCAGGCCCAGGGACAGGGTCATCAAGGGCCAACCCCAGCCTTGAGGTGAGGCAGGGCAGCACACAAGCCTCGCTGCAACGCCGTGGGTGAAGCCAGGGGAAAGGGAGCACAGGAGAAGAGACGACAGCAACACGTCTCTGCGCCTCCCGAAGGGACAGCCCTGCCCGCCTCCCCGCGCAGCCCAGCCGAGCCCTCCCTGGCTGCCACAAAATGGCGGCCACAGGCGCCGCCGCTGCCGCCTCACGCCGCGCGCGGGGCTCGAGGCGGTGGGCGGAGCCTCCGCGAGGGCCGCGGCGAAAGGGCGCGAGAGGCGGGCGCCGCCACCTGAGGGAAACGGCGCGGAGCTGAGGGAGGGACGGAGGGTGCCGCCGTAGCGTCGGGGCCCGGCCCGCCTCCCGCCCTCCGCCCCGGCACCGGCGGCGTCTCCGCGGTCAGACCACACCTCCTCCTCCGCCTCCCGGGGTGGTGAGTAGGGGAGCCCGGTGGAAGAGGTCTTTCCCGGAGCAGACCTCAAGGACGTCCAGCTGTGATGGCGGCCAGAGCTGTGCCCCCCCCCCTCCCCCCCCCCGCTCGCCCGGGGTGGGCGCTTGCAGAGTGACACGTCTCCCCCTTCCCCCTCCTCACGTCAGCCCATATCGCGATAGTGGCGACAGCAGCGAGGTCGGGGGGTTGCTCGCGTGCGAGATGGCGGGGCGCTGAGGGACGGCTGCCGAGGTCAGCACCCAGGGGCGGCCCGGGGCGCCAGGCCGCTGCCAGAAAGGGAGGACAGGGAGAAGGCGGGTGCGGGCAGCGGCGCGGCGCCCCCTTCCTGAGGGGAGGGCGACCGTGCTGTCTTCGTGAGGGGCGGGCGGCGGTGCCGGCGGCGGTGGTCAGGGGAGCCAGCGGGTGAAAACGCCCGCCGCGGGGCCTCTCAGGCGGGGGTGGCCGGGCCTGCCCAGCGGGAAGGCGTTTCTTTTTCCATGCTCCGTAAGGGACTGCCGGCTGGGAGACTCTTTTTCGCCGTGAGGAATCGTTTGTTTCTAGGACAGGTGCGGCAGTTAGGCATCCTGTGTTCAATAGCAAAGGTCTTGGTAAAATGTTCAGTAGATCCCTGTTTTCCTCTGTATGTGTGAATAGCACCTGCAGTAAGTAGCCCAGTAGTACAGAAGGGTGATGGTGCAGATGTGTCTTCCGCAAGGGGCACCTGCAGTCATTCTGATCTGGTGGTAATAAAAGCAAAAGGAAAAAAACCCAAACCCACCTTTGTTTTATTCTCAGTGACAAGGCATTGGCTTTTCCACAGTCAAAAACAGATTGGTAATAGTGCAAAAGGATGCAGTTGTAGCTGTGACTTCTTGGGTAATGTAGCTGTTGGCAAACGAATGCCTGGTATCTGTTCAGATGAAGCAATGTGTCAGAGTTTCATGTTTGGGTGGTTTTCCTAATACCTCTCTGCTTTTTTTTTTTCTTGGTTTCAGGGTAACCAACTAAAGAAGTTATGAATATCATCTGTGGTCTAAATTTGCTGGGCAGGAACTGTATTTTCTTACATTTGGCTTCTTTGACCAAGCAGGGGAAGTGCAAGAATCTCTATAGGTCTTATGGAGCATATTGCCGAACTCAAGTCATGTGTACACGAGACAGATGCCAGAGGTTGGATTTGAGTGGAAATACTAGAATCTGTTTTTTGACTGGAAGCCCTGACCCCTATAGAAACTTCACTGGTAAAGGACTGAGGTGTCTTTTGAATGTCCCAAATACAAAAGTATACAAGAATGTACACCACAGTTTGGGAAAGTTTTGCTTCCAGTCTTCTTGGCCACTGAGGGAGAAGCTCACATCCCTGCAAATCAGTTCTGTAGGGCAATTCCCATGTCATTTTTCTTCTTGGAATATTCAGATCATCAGGTTTTTTCGCACATCACCATCGTTACAGGCTGCACCAGTTCCTCTTTTGTGGATTATTGTTAAGCCAGCTCAGAAATTATTTGCTATCATTCTTGGCAGGTAAAACGTTATTCTACATCCTCTCCCAGTGTAAGATCCCATTATACAAAGATGTGTGCATGAGTTTGTGGTGAATGGCAGGTGTATTTGTAGTGATTTCTGTTTAATATCCGTACAAAATGTTGTAGAACTGGGGCCTAAACTGATGCTTTGCTCAACAAGAAGGTTTTTTCATTATCAGAGGTTATCTTTTGCTCTACTCATTCTCATTTACATGTGGTAGGGGGAGATGAGCCAAGGTGCTAAGGGGCATTTCTTCTGTGGGAGGGAAGAAATGGAATGGAGTAGAAGCCAGTGACAGTATAACCTTCCATAAACTCATGAGGTGAGACTGTAATAGAGAGTACAGCAAGGGCAGACGCTAACAAATCCCTTTTTAACTATGGCCTAAGTTAACACTGTTTGTATCTTACAGGAGCATAAGAAATTGGTGGAAGGCACTTCCTCCTAATAAACGGGAACTTTTTAAAGAAAGTGCAAGAAAAAATAAATGGAAGATAATGCTGGGTGTCAGTAGCTTGGGAGTTTTATTTGTCATGTTTTACTTTACTCACTTGGAGGAGACACCCATCACTGGGCGCGCTCGGCTGTTGGTGTTTGGAAAAGAGCATTTTAGGGAACTGTCACAGATGGAATATGATATGGTAAGATTTTTAAGAGTTCAGACGACTCTAGAACTGTTAATACTTTTAGCGATGAGATAGTCCAATTAATGAGGTGGACAAACAAACTGGTGTCCTTGGTAAGTTTTGAACTTCATGCTCAGAACCCTACAGAGCACCTCCCTATCAGTTACCTCTTTGTCCCCATCCTTCTTGAGAGTTCCCTTTCTGTCAGCAGACCATGAGGGACACGTGGTAGTTAAAGAACACTGTTACATGAGTGTAGCAAATATTTGTTACTGTGTTATTGTAATATAACAAGAAATATAGAAGTCTGTTAGAAGCAATAAAAGCATAGCCAATAGGTTTATGTTGAGATCCATCTCATTTTCTGTGCTGATTTGAGCATTCTTTGGCACTTGTTTAAGGCCCTCTTTTCTAAGCTGTCACTTTGTAAGGTAATACTCTCCACCTGCATTCAATTCTACTTTTTTTTTTCCATTGGATCAGCTCATTTTTCTTTAATTGGTTTCTTCTAAACTGTCCGTTGCACTAACTTCTGTTACTTTTGAGTTCTATGACTTTCTGTTCTAAAGCCAGTGAAACTTGATAAGCCATATAGAAAAATGTCACTGTATTCCTGTTTGATAGAGAATGTGAGATAAGAACAGAACAAGTACAAGGATATATTCAAATTACATCTTCTGTATAAATTTGTCCACCTGACAAATTACAACAGAAATACACAGATACAGAAAAATTGTAAATTCAGATGGAAATCCAGGAAGGTATAGGAACGTTTGCTAAATTGTGATGCCAAGCTCAACTTGTGTACTAGGAAAATACCAGATACAGGAGGCTGTAGGACCAAGTTTATGCTATATTATTTTTGATCTGTGGTCAGTTTACTTCCTTTTAAGTTTATTAATCCTTAACTTGTGAGTCTGAAAGCATGAACTGTAATATATTGGCTTTGGCTATATGAAAGAAAAATGTATTAAAACCTAGTTGTAACTAAGTTGTGTGTAAGCACTAAATTTGTTCGACAATTAGTCTACTGCATGTGTGTTCTGCATGGCAATCATGAATTTATTTTTTTTTCAGTGGATGGAGGAATTCAAAAATAAAATGTTACCTGAAACAGATGCACGCTATCAGGTTGTAGAGAGAGTTGTTGGTCATTTATCTGAAAGCAATAAGGACATCCCACAGGTCTTGGCGCTCAAGTGGATTATCCATGTGGTGGACGAACCAGGTGTAAATGCTTTTGTGCTTCCAGTAAGTTGAACCCAATACAAAAAATATTAGTAATATTGAAACAGCATTTTATTTATGTGTCTTCTAATTAATTTTCACTCTCTTTGTTTACAGAATGGCCAAGTGTTTGTTTTCACTGGACTGCTAAATGCAGTTTCTGATATTCATCAGCTGTCTTTCATTTTAGGACATGAAATAGCTCATGCTGTGCTGCAACATGCAGTAAGTATTTAAAGAAAGCTGTCTAAATTTTCTAAATTAAATCTGATTACTTAAGATTTTCCCCTGTCATTACTGACCAAAGTTTCAGTGTGACTCTTTCTAATTAATGAAAAGTTGAGTTTGAAATGAAAGTGTTCTACTACACTATATCCTTATTATTCATGTAGTACTTAATAACTGTCAGAAGTCCTGTAGTAGTTAGCACCAAGTTGACCAGTACTTTTTTCATAGCCGTAAAACTGGACTGGCTCGCCATTAGCAATCATTTAGAACTTGGTCCGCAGATGCCTCTCCTGTAGTGCACACATAAGGAACTGAGGCACTCAGCAACTTGGTTTGTTACTCCTACACATTAGTATCTAAAAGTAGATATGCTTTAATAAAGTATTCTAAAATAAATGATATTTTTATTAAAGTAGCACAGTTCTAGAATACCTGAAGCTTGATTCTGCATTTACAGATGGTTGCTTTCACAGACTCAATTTTTCCATATCCTGACTGGATGTCTTGAAAGTGGTAATTTTTTGCCATTTGAACAGAATGGATGTATTAATTTTATTGTGCTTTGTAGGTACAACTGTAAAAAAAGCGGATGGTATAGAAATATGGCTCATACTGTTCTAGGTTGAGATGATTTGCTATAAAGTGCTTCTTTGCCTCCAAATTGATTTCTTTCTGTGCATGTCATTTAAAAAATTGTATTTATTACCTATCCATCAGTTTGAGAAGACATAATGAGAAGCCTGTAAACATAAAGATCCTGCTAAAATTACAAAACTAATCTGGAAGTGGGTAAATACATTTTGAAGGTAGTGGAAATATAGGAGAAATGCTTTACTGTGTCTTGTATGATTTTGGGTGAGCAACAGTTCACATCATAGTTTCTTGGGCTCAGTTGAGCCAACTAACTTGTTAAACTTAAAAATAAAAAAAGTATTTCTGAAAATTAAAAAAACTTACCTATCTTGTATGGAACCTGCATCACCCAACTAGCATAGGGAAAAGTATTACATGATCTGTCTTGTAAATGCTCAGATCAATTTGTTGCATGTCAAATAAGAGCTCTGAAAAACAGAAGAATTTAAATTCCTTTCCTAAGAGTGTCTCAGCTTCTGAAATTAAAGGAATGGAACAGAAAAAAAATTATGCCTAGTGTCCCCTTATCCCATTAGTGTTCCTGTCTAAATGATGTCTATCTCTTCTCCAATTAATGTAAAGAACAGTCTTCTAGGTCTTTTTATAGATTTTTTTCATTCCAGCTGAGGTGTTCCATGACTTTCTTGCTAAAGAACTCTGTCTGCATGCTGCCATCACCTTATCTCTAGCTTTGAAACTCTCTAATTGGGAGATAGCCAAAATGTGTGTGTTCCAGCTGTATTTATGCAGTTGATATGGATTCTGGACTGAAAGTACTTTGTATCTAACCGGATGTTTTGTGCAAGGAAGGGGGTTGTGCTGCTTGCCCTGTTCCTGGAGCTGCATAGGAGAAAAAAAAAACCCAGTGATTTTTGAAGTGTTTCCAAATTCTGTTATGTTCAAAAGAAATGTCAGACAGCAAGGAATGAAAATGGGACATTTTTTGTTTGCAGGCAGAGAAAGCCAGCCTGGTTCACTTCCTGGATTTCCTATCACTCATCTTTCTCACTATGATTTGGGCCATCTGTCCTCGTGATAGTTTGGCAGTTGTTGCCCAGTGGATTCAGAGCAAGTTGAAGGAGGTAAGACTGACATTTTACGAGTCTGACATCCTGAGATCCACGGAAAAACATTTTTACCCTTGGGGAGATAGTACCACTAAATAGTATGTTTGAGGGAAAAAGGGAATAGGAAAAATATTACAAGCAAAAAAATCAATATTTTAGTATGTTTTTGAATGAAATATGTTTTTATGAATCTGCATCTGCTTTAGTTGATGTATATTTTAATTTGCCATCTTGAAGAACTTTAGGTCTCCCTAAAAGACTGATATCTGAGTCAAGCTGGACAGGCTTAATGTTGTATATGTTGAAATACCATGTTTTTATTTTGAGTAGTTGTCAAATTGTTTCTAAACCAAATACAATATATGGAATTCTTTAAGTACATTGTTAGTGGTAAGAATGGTTTCCAAGATAAGAAAATTGAGAATCTAAACATTCATTTAAAGTATAAATGCTGTGATAAAACTTGCTGAAATAATTTTTCAGACAGCATATATTCCAATAAAGTAACGTTCAGAGGCTTTTTCTTCAGTGGTCTTATTTACTCTGTGCCTCTGAACAGTTACTGATCTATTTCTTTTTGAAAAATTAGGGTTTTTTTTAAAGAAATTTTGCTTACATCCTAAAACTTGAATCTGAATTTAAGTGAAAGAGCTCCTTTGGTTTCTTCGACTTCTTTTGATGCTTTTCCCAAGATTTCCCTCTGTTCCTTAAAAACATGAAATTAAACATAAGCAATCTGTTTTGGTAGTTCTTATGCTAATAGGTAGATGTGTTGATTCTGAACATAAATTATCTCTAAAGAGCTTGGATATTTGTACAAGTAGCTAAGAAACCAATACATTGATGAATGCTAGCCAGCATTTTGAAGAGCTGAATTTGGAAAAAACAAAGTGTGAATCAATCCTGAGACTGCTCATAATTTAGACAGCAAGATTTAACTCCCTGTCAGCATCTTTCCTCCCCTTCTAGTCTAACTGCAGCTCATATTTTGGCATCGTGGGCTGGAGTTATGCTTTAGATTGCAAATGGAATCTGAGTTTAAGCTTGTAGTTGTGGTGTGCTATAGGAAAGTTCTATCCTATATGAGATATTATACAGTAATGTCCTAGTTCAAAGCTCTGATCAAATCATCTTCAATAACATTAAATGTACCCATATATAATGCAGAATAAATGATTAATACTTGCAAAGCTTTCATCCCACATACAGAAGATGCTGAATAGAAAATTTTGTTTCTGTCACCCAGAAGTGCAATGTCTGTTTGCTTCCTCCATTCAATGTTTGCCTGTTGTGCTTATGTGAAAAGGGATCTTTCTGCACAAATTCTCAGGGTGTTCCTTTTCCTCTTCTTCCATGACTATATTTTACTTTTTAAAGTTTTAGCATCCTACTCTATGAAAGGGTAATGTAAGTCACATTATGGTACTTGCTTCTGTTTCAGTATTTGGTTTTTTTAATGACCTCAGAGGCTTAACCTTTTTTACCTACTGACTCTTGTTTGTTTTCTGTTATAAGTACTTTCCAGTGACTCTGTAGGTCTTTTGGCATGCTAGCTCCAGTTCTGCTTTTTTCTCCAAAGCTAGTGGGTTTGCTTGCCTTAAGACATCGTTCTCTTATGAGATTCATGCATGGTTGTTCTTTAGTCTTGTATTTCTGAATTGAAACATGTTGGCTTTGTTTTTACAGCAGGAGTTATTTTATATGGGAACTATAGTTTATCTGGCTAACTGGGAAATGGTGTTTTAGGAATATATGACAGACTAGCCAGGGATATCTTTGCTGTTTAGTGAATATATGTACTCCAGTAGACCTAGAGCATTTCTCAAGGCAATAGGAACACATATTCCACTTTGAATAATGACTTTATCATCAGAGGATTTATAATTGCAATGTTTACGGTGGTCTGTAAGGAAACTTAAGAATTTAGAAAGTGACTTCATCTATGGTTACTTATAAACCAGCATATTTGGCTTTAAAAAACTTGTAGAGAATCATCTTTGGTTGGCTTTTATTTTTGACCTAGTAAAGAAAAACTGTTGGTACTACTTTAGAAAGAACTAAGAAGCTGGAGATACATTTATGTACTCAAGCACTTAGCCCACTTCTTTGGTGCTCTTAATTTGTAACTGTTTTGTGGTTTGTTTGGGGTTTTTTTTAGCTGTGGAACTTAGAAGGAAGACTTATTTTTATAACCAGATAAAGAGGTGATAAAACTTTTTTACCTTCGCTAACCTTGCATGTCCTCATTCTTCAGTTGATATTTCCTAACCGATGTCTAAACCAGAATGTTGTGACTTGTTCCTTAGGTCTGCAGGAGCAGGCTGCTTTAACAGGTCCTGATTCACATTTGCTGTAACCTGATATACTAGGGCAAGGCTGCCCGAATCTACATGAATTACATATACTAGAAGATCCTGGTACATATGACTAAATAACTATTTGAGAAAACTACCACTGTCTTCTAGTGTGTGTTAATACAATGTTGTACCATAGAAAAAATAGGAGAGGAGTTGGTCAGATTTATGTGTTCTAGCTTGATTTCTCAAGAGCAATTTGCAACTTGTGTTGAGGGGGGTAATCATGACAGAGGAGTGGTTTCTGCATGAAAATGTTTATGGCTACATTCCATACTGTGGGCTGTTTACCATACAAAAGTAGATCATACCAAGTTTAAAGACAATCACCATAAAAGTTGAAGGGAACCACTGGAGTTTTTTTACATATAGTTGTACAACAAAAATATTATTGCCAATAGAAGAGTGAAGTGAAAAGGTCTAGTTTGAAGTTGTCATTGACCCTTTAGTTGCTGCCAAAGTGCTATGAGACTGGCTGATGCAAGGGGCCGTGAAAATAGGTATAATACGAATTAATTTCCACTGAATACAGATCAATGAATTACATATAATGGAATTAAAGATTCATTAAGAAAATCAGTACTGATCACATGCAATGTGAACATTATGAGCAATACCATTTCTTATGAGGTTAGAAAAATAGCTACAATGCTGTAGCTTTGTACACATTCAAACCCAAGAAATAGAGCTTTGATGTGTTTTTTTGCAGTTCATGTTTGATAGACCATACAGCAGAACATTGGAGGCTGAAGCTGATAAAGTGGGACTTCGGTTTGCAGCAAAGGTAACTACAATTGGTTTGTTTTGTTAGCAATTTACCAGACATTTTTCAGTTTCCATTATAAGCAGAGGGAGCTTTACACTTCATACAGAGGTGAACTGTGTGTGGAAGGGTTCCCAAGTTTTTGAAGAGATGTAGATTAATGAAGTAGTGAGAAATAAAACAGTTTATAGCCAGAATGACTTTGTCTTTCCCTAAATTGTATGTAATAAAATTGAAGTTTGCGAAGTTGTGCGTTATTAACTGCACGGTATATTTATTACTACTAGGAGAAAAAGCTACATATTTATACGAAAATGCAAAACAGTGAGCTTGCATAAGTAGGATTTATTTAATTGTATGTAAAGATATAAATCGCTCTTCAGATTTTTGGTTCATTTAGTTTCCATCTATTGTGAGAAGTTCTGAGGAATGCTTTATATATTGTAGTGCACATAAAATATTCTGATCTATAATATCTATTCTTACAAAAATACAGTAATGTTTGAGAGCTTTTGATATTGTGATTATATTTTATGTGATTGCTGATAATTGCAAGATATATAAATATTGTTCTAGTATTTAAAGATTGAGGCTAAATACAGCCATAAAAGTAACATGGCTTTGCTAACGTAAGGTAAAAATTTGGTCAGAAACTACTCAGCATTTTTTTCACAATTTGTTTTTTTCAGCCACTTTTTTTTGTCCCTGTGGATTTACATTATAAATTAAGAAAGTAAGACACCTGTTTCATTTCTAGCCAAGCACGGTAGAGCTGGATAAGTGTTAGATAACTATGAGACCAGCACCATCTAGTGTTAATATTTTATAGGGAAAATTTCCTTTTCTTAATAATTGCTGATATTTCTTCAAGGAAGAATTTTTAAAATTAACTTTGATTCTGGGACTGAAACTGCATTTGTATTTTAAAGTCACCTAAGGGACTGATACAATCCATGAAAAAAATGTCATTGCTGTGTGGGTGCTCACTGCTTTCTAATACCTAAGAGGCAGGGCCACGCTGGAAAGAAAGAAGCAAAGTGGTGTCTCAGTATTTCTCTGCTTGTGTAGATAATCTTTTTGTTATGATTATTTTACGAAATAAATTAGAAGGATAAAGCACCCCTTCTATATTTTGGGGTGTGGGGGGGGTATTTTCTTACCTTCTGAGTACCTGTGTCTTATTCTCTTAAACAAATTAAATTAATGGAATAAATCTTGCTTTCTTCTCCCCTCCAATTAAATTCAAATATAAAGAAGTCAGGTGATATACAAAGGCCATTTTTAACTTAGGGTTCCATGACCTTCTATGGTTGAATATGTACTTCATGGAGAGAGAGAGAGAAAGCAATTTTGCAGAATTACTATTTTAACCTGTTGTGGATTATACAGATCACCCTTGAAAAAGGCAGTGTAATCACAAGAAACCTTTGCAGTTCATTTTTAGAGATATTTAAGTATCACTTTATATTTTTTACTCTAAATTCCTTCCTGTAGTTTCGTCTAAATCTGTGGAGATGAATACTTTGTTACTCTGCTGTACAGTGTCTAGCAAATATGACTTGGAATATGCAGCTGAGTGTTTTGTTCTTTAAGAACAAGTACATGCCAGAAATTGAGTCTTTTTCTCCTGAATTCTATAATTCAGGTGTAATTACGATTGGTGGAATTACATACAGATGTTAAAAGGAACAAATCCAGTATCTATGTGGATAAGTTTTTTTTACTGCATTTAAATATTTTAGAACAGCATTTTCCTGTCAGGTATGAAGGGGACCATCTGAACAGGCTTTAGAGATCTAAAGTTTAAGATGTCTTTCGTAATTCAATATCCATTAGAATGTGTATTGTATTACTTTAAAAATAGAGCAGTGAATACATTTCCTTTCTGTTTTCAGGCTTGTGTGGATGTAAGAGCAAGCAGTGTATTCTGGCAACAAATGGAATTAGCAGAAACCATTCAAGGACAGCCCAAGTTACCAGAGTGGCTCTCCACACACCCTTCTCATGAAAACAGGGCTGAGCACTTAGACCGACTTATCCCAGAGGTGAGCAGAGTTGAAGTATGTCTTTTTCTCTTAAGATGGTTGCCAGAATTTGTTTGGTATTGATTCACAAGCTACTCTTTTAGAATTGTGCTTATCTTTCTCCTTACAGAATTTTTCTGTACAAAGCTCTTTACCTTTTATTAAATAAGGAAAAATTAAGGTAGCACAGGTAAAAATAAGATTATGTTCTAGAGTTGGATTTTTTTTTTTCTGATTTCTGATTGAAGTGTAGCATTTTTGCTTTTGAATGGCCTTCCTGGTATAGAAGTGACAATGTCTCATCCATTCTTTTATCTTTTTTTGCCACTTTGGAATTTAGTTTAAGTTGGATCCCTAAACTGTCTTGACTTCTCTTGCTTTGGTAGCTAGCCCTAGGCTGTTAAATAGAGAATGCTCCATCCTATCCTGCGTCTCTCACTGATGTGGGATTGAATACACCTTGAATAGCTGCGCCTCAGAAGAATGTCAGATCCCCAGCAGAAGATTTCTTAATAGGCCTAGTTATTATATGTCTCTGTAGATTTGCAGCCTGCTTTTTTCTTCACATCTCTGATCTGTCACATTAGGGAGGAAATTTTACCCCACTCCAAGGAACTTGAGCTGATTCACACAGTTGCTGATCAGTCTGCAGTATTTTCTCTTTCTTTCAGATTTCCTCTCAGAGGAATGCCGAGTGGATAGCTACTTGGGGGTTGTCTTAATTTGATGTGCTACTCACTGGTAGCTGAAGGACAGAGAACCGTTCCAAGTTTAGTAATGTTAGTTTGTTTAGTGTTTCTTTAAGTAGTGGGGTTTTCAACTACAGAAAATTAACATGTATTGGGTTTTGCTTAGTTTTTTGTTTTTAAGATAGTGTTAAAGCACTTCACAACAGTACTGTTTTTCAGGAACCTAAACTGTGTTTAGAAATTCGGAAATTTGGAAATTTGAAATAGTTTCTTATCATCTCTTTTTAAAAAAAAACCCTCTCAGTCACTCTAAGTCTTTCTGAATTCCAAACTGTAAGACAATTGAAGATTTATTGGCAGAGGGAGTACTAAAATGTTGAGGTGTTTGCTGTTTTCAAAAGAGAAAAAAAGATTTTCATGAATCCTTTGATGAGAATGAATGCAGTGAATATTCTAAATGATGGCATAAATCTAAATCAGCATTAGGGGTAGGACACTGGAAACCAGCTAGGCTGAACATTTTAAATTATTAAACTTTGCAAAGAGAGGATGTGAGACTTTTGATGGATTTTTCTGACACATTAGAGCAGCTGAATGGAAAATTACGCTTGTTGTGGAGCCTCAGTTTAGTTAGATTGAACATAAAGGATTCAGGATCCTTTATTTTCATACAGTTATTGACTGGCTTATAAAGCGGTAATAAAATAAGTTACTACTTATGGTCTACCTCAGGACTGAGCAAATAAGTTAAATAACTGAGCAACTGTGTAGAACTGTTATTTCTGTCTTATCTCTGGTAGTTTAACAGGTGGAGCAACCTTCATCTTTTTATAACCACTCTCCCTTCCAAGAGCAGTGGAGTCTAGGAATGAGGAGATGTTTTCATTTGCCTTTTACCTTAAACATTCTTTGGAGTAGGATGAGAAAGCAGGGGCCAAAGGCTCCCTGTGTTCAACGGAAGTTCACTAGATAAGTGAGGTTGATACTGCAAAAGTGGAATAAAAATGAAAGAAAGTATGTAGAGGTGGTGTTGGAGGCTGCTTGTCTGAAGCGTTGACTCCCCTTCATCTGACCTGTCTTCTTGAAGCTAGTTCTCAGGCATTTAAAGGGAATCCCAGGGCTTTGTTGTTCAGTATCGGCGCCTTTTTTGTTTCATTGTTCATATACCTAAAGCTTTTTAGAACAGTATGTTTACCATATATTAATGGCCACTAGCTATTCAGAGTCCAGGAGGAGAAGCCACAAAGGGCCTTTTTATCTCTAGTATCTCTCTGTGAAGGAACTGTATTTCTTAAGACTCAGTATTAGATCCGTTGTGAGTGTTGTTGTGTTTCATATGCTCATGGTTTTGAAGCTGAAATGGTTTCCAGGACAATACAATACGTATTACTAGACCAGCTACTGTAGTGGGGGAAATATGGACAAGTTTTTTGACTTCTCAGGCCACAGATGTTTCTCTGCAGGACTTCTTGTGCAAGCAAGTTCACAATAAGCTGTGATCATATAAAGTGCGAGTTTTTCTTCAGGTAATGAAGTGGCATGTCTCAAAGAGATGACTTAACAGTCTCAGGAAATGTAAATTAAAGCAGGAATATCATGGGGATTCTCCCGGGGGTAAGTAAAAGACAGGGAGCAAATCAAATGAGTTTTAAAAGATCTTGCCTCTGGTTTTCTGAACAAGTTGGAAGCTACAGCCAAGCTGAGGAATTAGTAAATGAAAGAGCTATAAGCAGTTACAAAGTGATGATGTCCTGGAAAGGAAATAAAGGAAATTAAAAAGATTTACAATGTTTTTAAAGGATTTCTCCCTCAGACTGGGAGAGATTTGGATTGTCAGCTAGGAAAACAGAACATACTGTTAATTAGGAATCTTAAATCTCTTAGAATTCCAACATGGAAGGTGGTGAGATGTTTGATGAAGGCCTATGCATTTTATTTTCAGAAAAAGAAATCTTAGAATAGTTTTATAGTAGCAGGAATGATGCTTACCATTGTTCTGGAGAGAAAAATTGTGGAAGTGTAGTGCCAGAGAGCAGCTATAGGATTTTCTCGTTATCTCTAAACTTTTTTATTTTAACATTCTCTGACTTTCTACAGTTTGTCTTCCTTTTTCCTAGTATGCTGTTCAAATAGAGACTGTACATCAGCTGAAGCCTCAGCTAATACTGAATAAACCAGAAGGTTATCTACTGAGCCTTGCCTGTGACACAAAAATTCATCTTGACGTGACATTTGCTTTTTTGGCATCATGTTGTTGGCTCAGATTCCATTTTTGATTCACTGTAACGCCTGTTTCCCACTCTTTCTTGTGAAAATGCCATGGTGAGATTGTTTCAAGAGTAATACTCAGTTGGGGTATGTAATCTCTACTGCTCTTTTGTTTGCTAGGTCAATTAACTCGTCAACAGAAAAAAGTTAATTAATTTAGTTTGGCAAGATCCGTTCCTGTTAAATCCACATTGAATGTTTATTTTTATTATTGTTTGGGTAGTTACTTCTTATTCCTCTTATCTGCTGCCTTTTGGATATAGAAGATATATTTATTTCACTTCCTTTTCATGAATGGTTTTGTAGTTTTGTATATTTGGCCTTTGGTTATGATGTGAAGATTGCTTCAGATACTTCTAGCAGTGTAATATATTAATTAAGCCCCATCAATGTGAAAACTTAAAGGAAAATAAGAATAAAAAATACTGACCTGTGTTTCTATCCTCCCCATAAAACTGTTAAAAGTTTTGTCGGAATTGTACTTTTGTGTCAACAGAAGCAGTGAAAGATTTGAAGTAGTATTATATAAAAGTTGCTTTTCTTCTCTAAATAACAAATCAATCCATTCTTTTAATCATATTTTTGCTACTACTTCATTTATAGAACCTGTTTTCTTCCCTATGCCTGCTAATTGTAGTTAATTTTGCAACTTGTTTCTTATTTAAATATTTTTTTCCTTTTTTTTTCCCTACATGCTTGTGCTGTTTCTTAGTTTTTGTCAGACTTGCAAGGTCAGAGCGTAAGTCAGCCCTGCCGAGGTAATCACAGTTAATACACAAGAGACTATAACCCTTGGCCTGGTTTGCTGACAAGAGAATGATGTGGCTTTTATACTGAGAGAGCTGACGGCCTGAGAGGTAGGGTGCACTCCAAAAGACTGTAAGGTGTCGAGATGCAGCAGTTAGCCTGGTATCTGTGACAGTGGTGGAGGATTAATACTGAGAGCTAAAAAATACTCATTTCTGTATTTTTCCCAGCTGGTAGACTTTATATCAAACCTATAGGATGAGGCAGACCTCTGTAATTCTTATACCTTTCCCCCACCCAGAATGTTGCAGGTGACTGCAATTGTACTAATAAGAAAAACAGCTTCAACTTTGTTACTTACAAGCAATCATTTTGATAGTTTATTTGAGATCTCCTGAACTGGTAAGCGTGCAGGTGGTCTTTAGTCTGAATAGCAGTCCTTCTCTCTACAGGCTAACCAGAAAAGGAGAGCATTAAAGTACTCTCAGTTCCCAGGTGAATCTGTGTACTCTCTAGCTAGTTAACCTTGTCTCAGTTCTGTCCATTGTCTTTATTGAGAACACTCTTCAGTAAAAACAGTCAGTGAAACGTGTTCTTATTATAATGTCAATATGCATGTGCTTCATTAAGAATGCTTTACTTATCCTCTTAGCCAAACAGTCAAAAGCCATTTTACTTGAGCAATTACTAGATTTGAGGTTGCTAGGGATTTTGGAAGTACAGTACAGCTCACCACATTGAGCTGCCCTGTCTTTCAGGAAAAACTGTATTGTAAGCTCCTCAGTCTGTTACTGGCACCTTGATGACGTTATGGAGCTACTGGCACAAAACAGAATAGCAGCAGTCAACTGAGCCAGAGAAAGAACACTTTCTAACTAGGGTTGAATGTTGCATGGCAGTCACAAATGTACGTACGAGGGCTGCTTTCACTAGAATGCACAGTCATAGCTGTCTTTTAACAGTGAGATGACATGTCAACACAGCTTACCATTCTCAGAACTGTAGTCTTTTTAATGGCATGTGAGTTGATGGTGTTGAATAGATAACTTCTACCCACTTGGACAGCTTTACGTCTAGCAAGAACGCTAAGACATCTACAGGGTGAAAATGTTAGCTCTGAAATACTGGTTTTTTGTCTTTGCTGTTGTGACTTTATTATTTTAGATAAGTGAAACTATGGAAATTGGCCAGACACTATATAGCCACGAAAACCAGAGATAAAAAATTGCTAAATTAGTTTAAAAGAGGATAACGTTGCCCTTTCCAGGATACAGCCTAAATCTTTATATTTCCATTTGCCTTGAATAATGCTGCTTGACATTAATGCAGTCTCGCAGCAGCTTATGTTCTGGAAGAGAACAAGAGAAAACTCTTGGTTTGTCATAAATGTCAGTTTAGAAATTAATTGGACACTGAAGCAGAAGAATGTTCAGCGGTATGGTTGCATTTGGTGACTACATGGACAGTCATGCTGTCAAAAACGGAATACTGAAAACTTTATTCGTATTTTTTTAGTTAGGCAAGAGTAATATTTGCATGCCTAATCTTGACTTGTGTAGCCAGTAATTTGAATGTTACGTTTCAGCATGAAATAGCTGCAGAAGCGCTTGCTGCATTCCTGGAATACGTCTTTTTCTAAAACCAGTTGTTAAATTTAAATGTTATTTGTTCCTAGCCATTTACAGCAAACTCTTGATCAGTTTACTGTGGTAAAGTCAGGGAGAAATGTGGTTTGGTACCTCCTTATACAAAGAAACGAGTTAAGAAGCTCTGCTCTTCTATTTTAAAATCTGCTCTAGTAAGATGTTTCCAGTGTCTCCTGTGGAACAATACCAGATTGCTTCAAAATGTTGGGCAAATACTTAAGCTTAGGTGTACTGGAATATTTGGTCTGATACTTCAGCCAAATCTGGTGTATATAAAGCAGATTAAAAATTTGTGCTTAGTTTTTTAAAGGCAGTGCTAGGACTGCTATGAAAACTGTGTTACTTTCTTCCTCCTCTTTAATTGATCCAGAACATGTGAATCAACCCACGCTTCCCACTAACACTCCCTAGTGCTGGTCAGGAGGCACCTGACTGCAACTAGGGACAGGTCTGGCCATCACTTTTCCAAGAATCCATGGTTATGAAATGAAGTGGAATAAAGTATACATTTGAACTTATTTTCGTATGAAAGGATTAGAAATAAAGCTGGTTGTTAAACTACCCATATTTTTATGCTTTTAATTGAGGCCAAGATACAGATAATATTGCGTAGAAGTGGCCATACCACAGTGGCCATTGATTAATGCTATCAGGCTAGTTTTTGATTTGGTGTTTTACTTTGCAAATCTTGAAAAAATAGTTCTCAGTGGAGATGTAGAACTCATTAAAATTCTGCATGTAATATTTTGGTAGATGGTACATAGGATCTTACTTTTCTTGATGAGTTTAAATGGGTCTTGTAGGAGAATCCATGGATACTAGTTGGTCTGTGTATAGCCACTTGCAAAATAATGCATTGGACTTAGTTGTGTGGTATCCATTGTTAGCTCTAAAACTTATTGCCTGTTTGTATGGACTAAATAAGGTGTGTTCAGATTTGTTAAAATGAATGCCAACTTAAGCATCCTTTAAAACAGCTGACTTTTTAGAATTTTATATCAACTTCTCCACAGTGCCTTTGAGACAATGAGGTTGATCCGTTGTCATACCTTTCTCAGATTGCTCACGAGACAAGGTGATCTGAGGGGAGTGTGCTGCTGCTAGTGGGTTTTGATTCTTTGGGAAATTCTTTGGCTCCTTTGTGCCTGTACTTTCTAACCTGTAGAATGGAAACAATGGCACTTACTCACTGAACAGGAGAAACTTAAACATTGGTCTCTTAGTGCTAGTCTTTTTATCCAGATAAATTTTTACATTCTAGAGACATTATTTTCTTTGAGTACTTGGAAGCTGTGTATTTGAATGCTTGTTGGAGATGAGATCACTTGTGTAACTGGACTTTAACTATAGTGATCAACCATCTGGATCTCTGTGCCGAACAGTTAAATGTCCATTAGTTATTGGAGATTTTTCCTCCTTTTTTAAGTCAGACATCTATATATAGTTACTTCAATAACAGAACATATCTGATGAAGTAAAATATTAAAAGCCCTTTTTTCTTGATGCCGTCATTTTAATTTACGTGCCAATGTAAATTAAAAGGTACTGATGTTGACAAGTATCACAGAATAGTTGAAGAACTTCTTATCTATTTCTGCTGTACCTTTTAGAGTATCCATTTTGTGAGACAATGTGGGAAAATGATTTTCATTCTTCATTTTTTCCCCCCATTGTTTTACCATATTGTTACTTTTCTTCTCAGGAATTCTTGTTTCTGTTGAAAAGCTGTTGAGTAAGAGCTCAGAGTCTGTATTATACTCACCAAGCTTTATGTGCAAGTGCAGACCTTACTGGAAAGCCAAATCGTTGACTGAAACCTTTTTTGTTTTCTTACTTAAATGAGCTTGATTTCTTTTCCTATGTATTCACAGGCTCTTAAAATAAGAGAGAGCTGCAATTGCCCATCTCTTTCTGGACCAGATCCTCGCCTCATTTTCAAACTTAACATGCAACATCTCCTGGAATCGTCTAAAGATCAAGAAACCCCAAATTCTACAAAACGAGATCTCTCAAAACCAAAACTGGATTTTCCTCACACTCAAAAAGTGGAAGATATGCCAGTAACTTTTGCAGTTAAACCTACAAACTAATTATAAAAATTTTCACTTTTTATGAAACTTGTGGTCCCTGAAGGTCTGTCTTACAATGCGAATTTGTCTTTGAATCATAAAGAAGATGTAGTCACTCATATTCTGTTTCTTTTATGTGATCTCTCATTCAAAGCAATAAGGAGCCATGCCCACACAGGAAGAAGAGCATGTTGAAGCAGAAAGTTTCTTATTCATCAAGAGTTACTAAAATAAATCAGTTCTCAGGGGAGAGATAATCTCATACAATCCAGTCACACATTGTAATTTTCAGCTTTATCAGGTTCACCTTGATCAGAGGACAGATGAGCCAGAAGCGTCCCTAAAGCAGAGCAAAAAAGAAGTACAGTTTTCATCACTTAAGTTGTCTGGTTTATCTTGCTGTAATTTGGGTTAGATCTATTCAGCTTCATTTGAGAAATAATGAGGAGAGCTTACCGCCTGTTCCATATATAGTATGTTTAAAAATACTAAGCTGAGATGTGGTAATAGCCTATGGGCTAGATACACCCCCACTTAATTAGGTGGATTTACTGCTGGGATTTTTCTTCTTTCTAAGGCATTTCAGAATATGGATTGATTCAACATTTTTCTTCTAAGTAACCTGAAAGGATTGCACAAAGTTCAGTTTAAAAAAGGAAGTTAAATAATTTTCAAGGAAGTCTTTTCTTCTGAAAGAAACACTATATAAAACCCATAGTTTGTTACTAGAATGGTTTGCAAGGATGGCTATTGTCTTTTTGAAAGTTATTGACGTGCCTTTTGGGAGGGTATTTTCAATGCAATGGCATTTGATTTGGATATATCCTTTTGGATAAAGTGATTGCTGATGCAGAAATATATTACATAGTGGACAAATACAACAAGGTTTCTTGACTGCACAGCTTTTGCAGCTGTACCTTATCCTAAAAAGTGACTTCTCTTCAGGAAACTGGCATCTATTGCTGAGCTTCCATCCCCTAAGCCACAGATTTTATACTGTGGAGACCAATATGCGCTATATAGGTAAATCTCTGCCTTTCATGATGGGCTAACAGTATAGCCAGTGTTCTAATCTTCATTTGCACATGTTTGAGTTATCCTCGCTTTGCAGTTGATGTGAAAAGTTGATCTTACAGGAATATGTAGAAAGAGATGACAGTGAATGAAAATATAAAAGGAAAATCCCATTCCTTTATCTGTTGAGATGTATTTACTGTTAGGCTTTTTGTTACTCACTTGAATTAAAACAAAAATCTGTTTCATGTATGATAGGACTCTACATGAAGGGGACATTCAAAATATTGTACAGTGCATTGTATTTTGAAACATTCTGTTTTATATATGGAAGGGGACAGACCATCATATTTCTTCAGTTAAATCAGAATGCAAGCTTTTAAAAATGAAAAAACCCTTATTCAGTGTTGTCAGTGAATATATTTGGAAAAAAAAAGTTTGTGAAACAAGTAATTTTTTTACTTACTTCAGTTAATGAATCAGGGTCCTTTGAGAAACACCAGCAACTACCTACCTTATCTCTGTTCAGAGGTAAGTTGATGTATCTATAATGTTCGTGATCCTAGGTCTGATTATATAGGTCTAGATTGGCTGCATATTGCTTACAGGCTGTTTTTAAATGTCTGCTCAGTACTCCTGGCAAGAGGCAGAAAGTCCAGCCTGACCATTATTCAACCATCCATTTTTATTCTTAGTGACAGGAGTTTTTTTAGCAGACATTCCGTGATGTGTTGAAGCATTTGGACATTGTCACCTGAAGGTAAACAGAAAAATACACCATTTAGATTTCCCTGTGGACCTTATAGTTTATACTGCAGCACCAAGACCCTAACACTGCTGCTTTCTCGCTCCGGTGCCAAAGCTTGGTTTGTTATCCAGGGCTCCTGGTTGACATGCAACTTGATGCTTGTGTCTCTTAGGACTAAGGAGAACACAGAAGAGGTTTTTATAGCCTTCAAGATGAAGTATGAAACTACACAAATTTCGTATTTCTGCTCTAAGTGACTTAAAGTATTGCATTGGAATGCTGGAGATGCAGTCTTTAAGTTCACCAAGGGAGATTTTTTACTTTATTTTATTTGTATGTAAATGGTCTTGTAACCATGACTGTGGTGATGTGAGAGAAAAGGTTTCAAGGGAGATGTAATAGCTTATATTAGACCAACAAAGGGCTTATGTACTTTTTCTGACTATAGTGCTCTAATAAAACGTACAAAGCTTACATGTGCATGCAGAGACACACGCATATGTATGTATAAAGTACACATAAAACCACAAGAGTTAGGCCTCTACACTAAACCGCCATAGTTTTAAGTCCAAAATGGGATGTTGAAAATTTCAAGTTTTACTTTACATCTTAAATTACCCCTAATATTTTTCTCAAGTGCTTTGGGAGAAGTTTCTTCTTTCTGCTTCTCTAGTGTCCAACACTGAAAATGCCTTGTGCTTATCTGTGTCTTGGAGGGTACTTTCCCCTTAAATTCTTACTGAATACTATGTTATATTTGTCTATATTGTTAAAATATTTTGCTTTTCTTTCTTGAACAGAAAAATTACAAAAATGTTGTTTTCCACAGTTTGGGAAGTCAGTAAAAATTGCACTTTGTAAATCAAGGAACATACAATCATTTTAAGTTGTGTGTATATACATATAATTTATAACCAGATATAAAATGCATTAAAATATAAACTATAATATATTAATAGATTATTAATCATAGTAATTATAATTTTAAAATATGTCCCTTAGGAAAATACTATGGATGCAAGCTCCTGAGATCTGTAGAAACTTCATTGCAGTTGTGTAACTTAGTATGTCACGGGAAAAGTAGATCTAGAAGCATTGTTGAAGGAATTCAGTACTTGACAGATGTACGTCGTACGAGAGGGAGAATAATGGCTAAAGGGAAAAAAGGTAAGATAGATCAGTAAAAATGCACCTGCATTTCTATCACCCATACTGCATGCTGTACTTCAGAGCTTCCTGCTGGAAGATTAAATATATAGTACAAATTTCACTAAATCTCTTAATCCATTTACTTGAATCTTGAGAGATTTGATAAGCAGGGGATGTGCATTCAAGGCAGTCCTGTAATAAAAATGGCTCCTTAGAACTTTTGGTTTGTCATGTTTACTTTTTTGTTTGTTTGTTTTTTAACTTGAAATACCTAAGTGCCAGGAAAGCAAAGCAAACAGCTGTTGGAATGCTCTTTGTTCTTGAATTCTTTTTGTAGTCATTAAAAATCCTGCAAGCTTGATGTTTTTCTCATATTTTATGTAGGCTGCCACAGCTTTGTTTTTTCTGTATGGTGTTTCTAATTCAATACCCCTGGTTCAAAAATTGTTTCCAATGTAATAGTCTGTTGTAAGCTATTTTACTGCCATCAAAATTCTCTTTGCTGGAAATCCTTGTTGTTTTCCTGGATCTTGGGAGCTTTTGAAGGGGGAGCAGGATGAACACGAAGTGTGGTTGGTAGTAGGGGGAGCAGGGTAAGACTTTCCTGTCAGCTGCACACTGCAGCCGTTACTTTAGGTTTCCAATCCATATTGCAGTGTGGCTTAGTCACCCACAGTAAGGACTGGTATTAATAACTTACATTTCTAGATCACTTAAAGCACCTCATAAATATTAGTGAAGCTTTTCCAGAATACCTGTATAGGTGAACTTACTAACAGTTTTATTGGAGATAGAAGCTTGGTCAGAGTGATTTTTAGCAAAACATTGCAGAAGATCAGTGAAAAAAAATCTGGGGCTGGAACTTGGCATCGGAATCATTCTTTAGCTTACTACTGCACACTGAATAATGCCAGTATGTCTAAAACTGGAGTCCTCATAGGAAATTGAAGTGATAGGCTTTGGGTGTTTGTTACATTTATACAGTTTGTCACCTTTGGATGTGTATCTGCAGAGACTGGATGTACCTCTTTATGCATACTTGACTGCAAAACAGTTACTCGTTCTTGACGTAGTTATTTCTTAACTGCTTTCTCTTATGCATAAACTGGTTGTTGTTCCTTTCCTGCCCATCATCACTAAGGAGCTGATGCCAAAATCTGTTGACACCGTGATTATTTAATCTTAAAAAACATTTAATCCCAAATTTGTGGTTCCACCACAAAACCAGGGTTTGTTGTGTACTTAGTGTCACATTAACTTTAAGATAATGCTGCATAAGAGTTGGCTACAATTCTTCCTTTCCCGTGCCCTCACCACATCCGTGCTTGTCTGCTAGAAGCAGCAAGGGCTGCTGAAAGACGAATCAGGATAAGCAGAATGGAGAGTTAACTAAGTAAAATAAAACTTTATTGCTGGGGTTAGCAATTGTTGGCACATCTGTAAAGAGGACCGAGTGAGTGTCTCTGGTGTCCCTTGTTGCTGCCTATGCATATTGCAACCATCCAGTAAATGTGCTGTTTGATCCCGTGAAGCCTAAGGCTACATGCCAAATACAGGCCTAGCACAATAATCCTGACTGCATTGTTCTGGCTGTGCTGGTTAAAGTCTGCTGTTCATGGGATGAGCCAGGGGATTTTACCCTGATTTATGAATGGATGCAGAGAATTGTTAACTCCAGCACATAAATTCATTATAACTATTAAACTAAGCTGAAATTGAACCTTTTGACCTGGAAGTGAATGGCTCCATAACATTTCATTAATCCTTAGAGATGTTTAATTCCTGCTAATTTGATATTTCAGATATGATCTTCTCTACAGATATAATGGCTTAATTAGTATACATTACATGATGTCTCTTCACACTACAGCGTGTACAGTATTTATCCACTAGAAAAGTAATTCAGTAGAGCTCAATTATAATACATTGACTAGAACATAAAAGTTGAAAAGGATATATGTAGTAGGCATTATATTTTAAGCATAAACATCTTTCAAGTGGTCTTCTATTTGTTGATATCTGTCGCCTTCTAAAAATGATGTTCCTAAACCTTTTGTTACAGCTTACTAAAATATTTTAGTTTAAAATTCAGACAATACTGGATTAATTGACAAATCATAACCAACATTTATTGGGAAAACAGTTGATAGAAACCTGATGTGTAACTTAGTCACCTGTATAATATCCTTAATACAGTCTTTCATATTGCTGCAGACTAGCAAAACAGATGTGAAAATAGAGGTTTGAAGAATAACTTGTTATTTGGTATGGTTGTCTTCTGTGTCTTAGTTTGATAAAAACACTGCTGGATTACAGCACTTTTTGGTGATAGATACCAAAATGGTGTGCTAAACAAATTGATGTTGTGGCATTCAGCTTGCAGATCTTTTAGTGGAAGACACCTGTTTCAGAGCACACAGCTCCATGGAACAGTTCAGGACAGCGATTCCAGTTGGAACTGGAGGGAACAGGCAAGGAGAAAGGTAGTAAGTCTTTGGAATCTGGTAATTTTGTGGCTGCCTTCCTGTATGAAGTCAGTGAAGGCACAGAAAAGAAGCAGCTCTGATAGCTTGTCTTGGAAAGAGTTCATTTAACAAGTGGAAGTAAAAATGTTGCTTATGGCACATGCTGTATAATCTGACCTGCCTAATTTTTCCTTCAGCTTTCACTGGCATGTAGATTTTCACAGGAAAGATGTGTTCGTTATAACTACTGGGACATATTGTGAACAGCCTTGTGGTCATTCTCTCTTTTGTTTGCAACGGCAAATACAAGGACTTGTTTCCAATGTGAGTTCCATCAAAATGATACAAGTCGGTTTTATTCCTGTTCATGAGTGACATTGTGGTCAAGGTCTTCCAGTTTCTCTCAGGTTCTTATCGTGTCTTTTCTACACAATCCAATGTAGAAAATTCAAGTGCAACGGTAGTAGGGTAAGAAAACCAACATTTCAGCATCAAGTCACTGTGAAAAAAGGGTGTAAGGCAATTCACGCACAACCAATAGAAGCTACTGGAAGTGCTAAATGGGCTGAAAGCTTGGTAAACTTTTCTAAAGAGGCTCTAAAGTTCTTGTGCAAGTTTTACTGTAGGTTCTTCATATTCTCAAATGCCACTTTTGACCTTTACAAATGGTTGTTGAGGTCAATGCAAGGGGCCACAAAAGATGCAAGAATCTTCTGGAAAAGTGGTATT